>NC_142933.1:119489382-119676882 GCF_046866305.1 Octopus bimaculoides | reverse complement strand
TTCTTTAAGTTTTACTTTCACTTTCATTATTCCGATATAATTTGTTTGATGTGAAGACGAAAGATTCCTTAATGTGTACTTTCGATTTGTTTGTGTGTGCGTATGTGTGTGCATATGTGTGTGCGTGTGTGTGTGTGTGTGTGTGTGTGTGTGTGTGTGTGTGTGTGTGTGTGTGTGTGTGTGTGTGTGTGTGTGTGTGTGTGCAGTGTAGATACGTGTTTACGTACGTGTGCACGCACATGTGTTCCTACATATGTACGTATTGTTGATGCTTAGCTCTAGGTTAGTTCTTATCGAACTGAAAGAACTATGATCTCAAATATTCCAGCCATGACGTACCCGTCTTTTTCCTATGTGCAGGCAAGTCGGGGCCACATTAACCAATGGGATCAATTTCATTTTTTTTAAGATGCCAGAGGGTTCATGGAGAAATATTTGATTCCTATTTCTAGCAAGCCGAACGACCACGTAGACGCTTCCTAGCTGCTTGTGTATGTATATGTGTCTGCATGCGTATGGTATGTTGCGCGCGCGCGTGTGTATGTTTGTGTGTGTATAAATAATGTGTTTAATAGATACCACAGAATTTCTTGTGTAATCAACTAACATTATTATTAGTATTATTATTATTATTATTATTAAGGGTAAGGCACAGTCGATAAAGTAAGTACTAGTCAAGTACTAGAATCGATAGAATCAATTGTTTTCCCCAGCCCAGCCGCAAATTTCTGGCCTTGTGCTTATGTAAGAAAGCATTACTGAGAGAGAGAGCAATAGAGAGAGAGAGAGAGAGAGAGAGAGAGAGAGAGAGAGAGAGAGAGAGAGAGAGAGAGAGAGAGAGAGAGGGGAATAGGAGCAAAAGGAGAAGGAAATAAAGCGAGAAAGGAGAGAGGGAGAAAAAAGATGGGGAAATTATGAATAGCTGTACATGAAAACGGTCATTGACCTCAAATGAACGGAGTCCGCTTACGTCATCGCCAAACAGATATAATCTTTATACTAAAGAAGACGACACTAGACATCATCATTATATATATATAATATATATATATATATATATATATATATATATATATATATATATTATATATATAATGTTATATATACATGTACGAATGTTTCTTAAAGGCTTTCTTCATCTATTATTTTTTCTTCTCTATCAATTTCAAAGCAAGACAAAATAAATGGAAAAATATCAACAGCATCGTCATCGTTACTATTATTATTGCTTATTTAGTTATTTATTACTTTCACACACACACACACACACACACACACACACACACACACACACACACACACACACACACACACACACACACACACACACACACACACTTCCCCTCCGTTTTCCAGTAGTCGGTTTTCTCAATTACTACCTCCTCCCTCTGTTGAATCTTCAATCACAATACTTCGCGAAAAATCCATTGAGCTGTCTGGGAGAATCTTTCTTCTCCAGACCTTCTCTCAGAGTTTGGTGTACATTGTTTAGAACTAACCAAGAGTTCAATGACCTGAAATCAGTGAAAATGCATAAATCAAATAAATAAATGAGTTGAACAGAAAACGAATCATGCTATATTGGTCTGTCATTTCCTACCTATCAACTAGTATCTATTTTTTTAGAAAAAAAATATTTTGTAGGGTCGCAGCATCGGAGCCTCAACTTCTCGGGCGACAGTATCTTTTCTCCGGCTCTGCTATACGGCCACGACTTCTTGTACAGCACCTTTACTACTGTGCACCTTAGCTACTAACTGGTATTTCACATCTTGGTGTCTGGACTTACTTTTAACGTCCTTATTACAGACTCTTTTCTATCCTCTATATCTCTTGCATTCACATACATATATTTGTATACACACTCTTTGTTTACACGACGGCCTGTCTCATTGCCATTCCATCGATGTATTTAGTTACGTCACTTTACGTTTCTTGTGTGTAGTTCTCTAACCAGTGAGACATGGAAGAATACCGTAAAAATCGAGCTAGATGTGTTCCACCAAAGGGAGAGCTATATCCACAACCCTTTCTAGCGTTTTCGATACTAGTAGGTGGGAACGATGGAGGTATCTTCAGAGAATTGTCCCATATATTTGCAACAGATTGGTCTTTGCTAGGGGCGTCCAAGGGGTATTCAATGATTTTTTAAACAAATACTGCGAGGCATTCGGTTCGATGTTATAACAGTTTCGCCATTCCATTGTTCTGAATTCTTCTTTTATCTTTTGCTTATTTCAGTCATTGGACTGCAGCCATGCTGGGGCACCGCCTTGATGGGTTTCGTCAAATAAATCTACCTCAGTACTTTTTTAAAATCTGGTACTTAATCTATCGGTTTCTTTTTGTCGAACTGCTAGGTTACAGAGGCGTAAACAAACCAGTGCCTGTTGCTAAAATGGAGTGGGGTACAAACACAAAAACACACAGATATATATATATATATATATATATATATATATATATATATATATATATATATATATATATATATATATATATATATATTTGTGGTTGGTCCGAAGCTAGAGTTGAAAAACACTCGCCTTAAGTACGTCTCTACGTACACACCACCAACAGCAGCTGCACAAGTTTCTCTCAACACTGTTTGTGTGAATTGCTACACCATGAATAACAGAATTCAACCTGCGAGACCTCCTGTACCAAGTAACCGGTCGCAGCATCGGAGCCTCAACTTCTCGGGCGACAGTATCTTTTCTCCGGCTCTGCTATATGGCCACGACTTCTTGTACAGCACCTTTACTACTGTGTACCTTAGCTACTAACTGGTATTTCACATCTTGGTGTCTGGACTTACTTTTAACGTCCTTATTACAGACTCTTTTCTATCCTCTATATCTCTTGCATTCACATACATATATTTGTATACACACTCTTTGTTTACACGACGGCCTGTCTCATTGCCATTCCATCGATGTATTTAGTTACGTCACTTTACGTTTCTTGTGTGTAGTTCTCTAACCAGTGAGACATGGAAGAATACCGTAAAAATCGAGCTAGATGTGTTCCACCAAAGATGCTTGAGAAAAATTCCAAGAACGTACCGGCAAGATCACATAACCAATGAAGACATTCCAAAAGGAACCAACACAACAACGCTTTGCAAATTCATCACAGAAAGAATATTAAAATTAGCAGGTCGCACATGGCTACCAGAACATACTCTCAGGAATGACTCATCGCAAGCAAGCACAGGTGGAGTCCCTGCTCAACCTCACCAATGCCCTATTCATGGAGCAAGCTGTTCTCAGACCAACCAGAGCGAATAACCTTCTGGATCTCTACTTCACGAACAATATGGACAATCGTTCATGATGTGAAAGTGACGCCGACATTAGTCTCGGATCACAACATAATCGAGCATTTTAAATATGCATTTTATTAAATATATTAAGACAAAATTTAAAATATCTGGTTTAGCGTAACACTGTTTGGAGATCAAAACCAGTACCTCTGGGACAAATTTTGCAAAGTGGAACAATGATGCTTTCAGGCTCTAAATTCAAGGGTCTGTGAGATTTATATTTTTTATGACGGTACCCGTTAAATATTTATGACCTCCCCCTTGGCTCTCTGCTTCAAGGACCAGCTGAATCTTTTTCGGAAGCCTTTGAATTTCAAATGTTTTTTTCATCTCTTGTCAACATATAGAGAAAATATTATTAGCATTATTTTACTTGTTTGTCATTGAAGCACGTCTTTGCTGTAGTACTGCCTACAAAGATTTTAGAGAAATATATCGACCACGGTACTTAATCTAGTACTCATTTTATGGGTCCCTATTTAATAAGTAGCTAAGTTCATCTACATTACGTTCCTTTAGAGGGTTAACTCTCTTCGGCTAATTTTAAGTATCACTGGTATTGCCACCAATTGGCATCTGTATTCATATGCATACACTCACATACATAGAGATATATGTATATACATATATTTGTGTATGTATATGTGTGTGTATGTATGCGTGCAATATATATATATATATATATATATATATATATATATATATATATATATATATGTTGTTGTATTTGGGGATGGTCATATTGCCAGTTTAGCCAATAAAAACACACGCACTGTATATTTGGTGTTAATTTGCTTCAGCTTTATATTACATTCATCTTAATCTTATTTCGGCCAGAGTTCTTTCGTCACACTTCTGTGACCTCATCAGTGGTCCTTTGTTTCCTTCTTTCTTATGTGTGTCTCACCTTGCTAGCTATCAGCCATTTTGTATTTTGTATTCCTATTGTATGTGTCTACGCATGCGTGTCCTTCAATGTGTCTGTGTCTTTTGTAAGTGCATGTGTGTATGGGGAGTGTCTGTATCACCTATATTCTCTGTTAATACGTGTTCGTTTGTATTTCTTTTTATTTATTTATTTGTTCATGTGTGTGTGTTTTTTTGTTTTTTTTATGTTTAATTAAATTTTGTTAACGTATGTAGTATTTAATTCCATTTGTTTATCTATGTATTGTATTATACTTTGTTCATATTATTATTGGTTTATGGGTAACATGTCACATGCTGTGGTTTGTGGTTTGTTAGTGGTGTGTGTTAGTGTTCCATTCTAGTTTCCTATTCAGACTAGGTTTCTCTTCTATTATGTGTGTAGCTTCAGTAATTTGTCTAAGTGCTGCATCACTGCTATGTGTAGATAAGATTTTAATTTCTATGTTGTTGATTGAGCCTCTATGTTCTTACTCAGCGTGCTGGTACAGAACTGATGAGTTCTTCCCTTCCTTAAGTTCCCTCCAATGTTCGTTTGCCCGCTCCCCTATGCTCCTTGCTGTTTCGCCTACATATGTCATTGTCTTATTTCTGCATCGTCCCTCTGTACATCTTATACTATAGACCACATTTCTGGTTTTGCAGTTCGTTTGTGGGCTAAATCTACATACGATACAGTTCCTATCAGTGCAGGGGCTTCTACTGAAAGGGTATGTTCTACTGATAAGGGATTTAATAGGGTTGCCTGGCCTTTCAACAACCTTAATTCTTAGCTTAAGTTTGTCTAGGGCCCTTCTAAAGCGGTACGCCAGTTCGCCTCTAGGGGTGGTGTCGACGAACATGACGCTCTGGTACTTGTGGCTAGCGTACCATGAGCTTGCCTTCCTTATTTTCTTCTTAGTCCTTTCTATGGTGTTCCATGATTTGCTCCTATAGAGTGGGCAAATCCCATTCCTATCGTTGCGTTTGATTGTTTCAAACTTCTTCATAGCTCCTTTGTATACCCTGATCCTTTCTTTATGGCTGTAACCTGAGAACTGCATGCGGTGGACGAAATGTTGTATATGTCTCTTTAATTCTGTAGGGTCGCACATGCAGGAAACATTTCGCATTACTCTGATGAGGTCTGCCATCAATATGTTGAATTTGGCATTGTCCGCAATAGCCGAGTTCCGGTGGATCAGGTATTTGGAGGCCATAGGTTTTGTATAGTGTGAATGGAGGATTCTGGTTTTATTGTTCTTAGTTTCTGGCCAGAGTTCAGTATCTAATACAGGTAATCTATGGTTAGGGTGAACAAGAACATAGAGGCTCAATCAACAACATAGAAATTAAAATTTTATCTACACATAGCAGTGATGCAGCACTTAGACAAATTACTGAAGCTACACACATAATAGAAGAGAAACCTAGCCTGAATAGGAAACTAGAATGGAACACTAACACACACCACTAACAAACCACAAACCACAGCATGTGACATGTTACCCATAAACCAATAATAATATGAACAAAGTATAATACAATACATAGATAAACAAATGGAATTAAATACTACATACGTTAACAAAATTTAATTAAACATAAAAAAACACAAAAAAAACACACACATGAACAAATAAATAAATAAAAAGAAATACAAACGAACACGTATTAACAGAGAATATAGGTGATACAGACACTCCCCATACACACATGCACTTACAAAAGACACAGACACATTGAAGGACACGCATGCGTAGACACATACAATAGGAATACAAAATACAAAATGGCTGATAGCTAGCAAGGTGAGACACACATAAGACAGAAGGAAACAAAGGACCACTGATGAGGTCACAGAAGTGTGATGAAAGAACTCTGGCCGAAATAAGATTAAGATGAATGTAATATAAAGCTGAAGCAAATTAACACCAAATATACAGTGCGTGTGTTTTTATTGGCTAAACTGGCAATATGACCATCCCCAAGTACAACAACATCTGTTTCAACACACGATTTCACATCAAAAATCTTGCAAAACAAATATATATATATATATATATATATATATATATATATATATATATATATATATATATATATACACCTATATACATTTGCATATATACTTACATATGATATATATATATATATATATATATATATATATATATATATATATATATATATATATATATATATATAGGTTCAAAAAATCAATAACAAAAAAACAAAAAACAACAAAGTGAGGACGTGATATGGATAGTGTTATTGGACGCTCAGGAAAGGAAAGAGAGAGTGTATGACGTTTCGGGCGTAGCCCTTCGTCGGAAAGATGGAAAGTTCGGAGAATGGAAGAACGGAGAAAGAGGAAAATGGTACCGATGCCCACTATATATATATATATATATATATATATATATATATATATATATATATATATATATATATATATATATACCTGTATATATATGTATGTGTGTGCGTGTATTACGTACATATGCATTTATAAATAAATATATAAATACATATATGTACAGTATATATATAACCAAAAACAATTCGATAAATAAAACATAGTCTTACTGTTGTGTTTTTCTTGAAGTTTCGATCAAAAATTCCTTATGAAAAATAGGAAGCGATAAGAGCAGACGGAAGAACAGGCGTCCGTATCGTTTGCGTCGAAGCTCGAAGGCCAAATAAAATACTTCAAAGTATTGTAGCAACAACATTCAGAAACTTCCCACCAATTAGAGAGTGGACATATTTACAACAATATTTCTTCAATATCTGAGAAGAAAGAAATCGATTTAAAAGAAAGCAGAATGTAGAATTACCTTTCATCTTCTGATTAGATGTTTTGGAGGATTTTGAAGAAAAATTGTGATAAAATTTGAAGCACTGCGAAGAATTTTGGAATTTAAAAAGATTAAGAAACCAAAATAAAGTGATAAATACAACACATAGTTTTATTGCTTTTATATTATTTTTATGTTATTCTAAAATTTGGTTGGCTCACCTGAATGTGGTAGAGTGCAAAAAAAAGATAGGCTGCTTGGAAAATGGACCTATAACGCAAATTCTGTTGAAAGCTGTTAAGATTAATAACGTTGCCATTGCTGTTCTTACTGTTGTTCTTGTTGCTCTTGCTGTTTTCATTTAATTCCAGACTGGCCATGATCAAGCATACTCATCTTCAAACACTTGCCAGGTTTGGGTTTATTTTGACATGTAAAAAGCACAAATTTTTCATAATAATACTCATTTTATCAACACACAAAGAAATGAAAATCAACTCAGATGATGGTTGAACTAAAATCGATGAGTATTTAATTTCCTTATCGCTGCGGCGAGAGTACGACACCCTCTGACGAGAATAGACGGGACCCCTACATATAAACAGTAGCGGTCTTACGTAATCGGCAGGTTAAGGTTCCGAGTTCGCGTAAGTCGTTCGCTCGTCTCATGTAATTGTAACGTTATTCTGTTGTTTTGTGTTTTTCTACACTTTGTTTTTTGCTGCCGTGTGGCGACACTGCTAGTGTTTTCCCTCGGTTGAAGGGGAAAGCGCTGTGAAAGCTGAGATGAACTATGAGAGTCTTAGTTCATCCCCTATGACCTCGTCCGAGGAGGACCCGAGAAGAAATCTGGAGAGGATTGACAAAGTATTGGAAGAAAGGAAGAAAATGAACTTTGTAGCTGCGGCTGATGATAAGAAGCAAGAAATCTGTATCAACAAAAAGGAAATGCAAAAATACAAAGAAATGTTGGAGAGAAAAGGACACGAGGTGAAGGTGTCACCCATTAGCGACAACACAAGATTTATCAAGGAAAGAAGTATCACATACAGAACATATAACCCGAAATCCAACAAATTGGAGATAGTGGCAAAAGAACAAATAGAAAAAGCACTAAGACCCATCTGGCTGGATATTACCTACTTTGCCCGGGGGGGGGGGCGAAGTTCGCGATGGTAGAGGTACGGTTTACCAGTGAGGCGATAGTCAGGTATCATTCCGCGACCGCCATGAAGACAGATGAAGTAGTCCTTCTACCTATCTACCTGGGAAAACGTGCATCTAGGGTAAGGGTGGGAGGAATACCTCCGGAGGTGGACGTAAACTCGGTAATAGCAGCAATTTTAATGGGCTTCGAGAAAAGGATTACGATCCTACAGATGACAAAGGCACCATCGAAGAATTGGCTAGAGCAGACACTGGAAATAATAATCCAGGCTGCCCCAGAGGACTCGGAAGAAATGGTCAACACCATAACAGTGGAAGACGAGGAAAGGCTTGGGGTTACTTAGAGTAATAGATCCAAAAGTATTCCTGTTTTCCATACTTCTTCCACGGGTATATTACCAAGACTTGGTACCTTGCCATATGAAAAGGACTTAATGCAATTCTTTAGTTCTCCTCTATATGTATAGGTAAAGTTTCTTATACAATATTAATGATAGGTTGGCTTATGATGTTTGATGCCTGTCTAAACAGATTAGAGAAATGCTCCTTTGAGTTCTTAAATTTAATCTTTACGATTGTTTGCTCTTAGTTTTCCTCGACTGGTTTTCCTTCTTGCAGAAGTCCAAGCGAGAGAAGATTGTTAGTTTTCTCAAGGATTTTTGATTATATGTATAGTATTTTATCCCCAAAATAAGCTTCAAGTTCTTTTGTAAAGGTTTCATTTGATTGCTTCGTATTTTCCTGTTTTTCTTTTTTTTTTCTTTTCTTTTCTTAGTTCTCTTGAGTTTACTTATTCTTGATTTAGCTCTATATTCTTCCTTCAATTCTTCACTTTTCTTTATTGTCTCCTTACTTTACCAAAGGATGCCGTGGTTTCTTTTTTCTAGTTATTTTTTAAATTCTACTTTTAGAATATTCGCTTCTCTTACATTTCCATATTCATTTATGATGTTAATATAAATGGAGTCGCCATTC
Source organism: Octopus bimaculoides (assembly GCF_046866305.1). NCBI lineage: Eukaryota > Metazoa > Mollusca > Cephalopoda > Octopoda > Octopodidae > Octopus > Octopus bimaculoides. Next base: position 119,667,708 of record NC_142933.1, on the reverse strand, counting down.
TTGACATCATCTAAAATTTGTGATGTTATGAAACGATTTTTGACATCAGCCGTATATGACTGACTCCCAATTACATCAGTGGTAAGTTTACTCCAGTCATAATGTACTCTATTTTTACTTAAGTTTTTATTTACTCTCAAGCTAAACCAGAACTTTCCTGTCACAATTCGATGGTCAGAATTGACAGTAAAAAAGCGCATTTTATGCTTTACAACTCATAACACCTTTTTCTCTTGTTTTGTTGATTCGTGCATGATCTAGTTGTGCCCTAGCGATTTGGGATTGCAAACATTCACAGCTTATCTTTTCTCTTTGTGTATTGTACGCTCAGATTAATTATTTTACATTCCGTTTAAAAGTCTAGGAGATATTTGGCATTTCATCTGGGTAATTGCCCACTTTTTGCATTGGTATCACCCCTAATAATTTTGACATTGAGTTTAGGAATTACGTTTGTTACTTCAGTGAAATTATGTTAAGACTGAATCACGTTTTCTTTATTTGTTGCATCTGTGGGGCATTAATATGAAATTGTTTGGATTCCCATTAAATGAAACAATTATTATACGAGATATGATACTTTAAACCGATCTTAAAATTTTGATAGGGCCTTGAACTTAGGAGCAATCTCTGATGGTTGAACTGCTTCCATCTTTTATTGCTTTTAAAATGTCCATTTTTTCCATGTTTTGCTGATGTTCGTGTATGCAGATTATCTCAATGTATGACTCTTCTGCCAATGCAGTATTCTTCTCATCCTTTGTAGATATCAAATTCAGAGACTGAACGTTAAAGATTTAAGACTGAAATACCTTTTTGGCATTTTTAAATCGTACAACCAGTGGTATCTTATTTCAGTTCAGTCTGGCTCCTACTGAAAAAAAAGGAGCGCTTCTTATTAACCCACACAACAAGTGGTGCGGTATGGTTCTATCTTTGGAAAAATGTTCCTTTAGATTCTGTCTCTTCCGTGATAATGATAGATAGTATCTATTCCTGAAAGTCACAGTAGCGTCCATATGATTGCTGTACTTAAGAGTTAAAAGTACGCAACACCAGATTGTTAGAGTCTAATATACTACAATACAATCAAGAGGAAATGTTACGAATAGTTTCTTGAAATCGTTGACGTAATATACTGATCGGAGAGGCAAACAACGTGGATGCGTTGTTGAACAAAAGCAGAACTTAGGTTTAAATGTCTGATGAATGCATTACATCGTTTTAACGTAATTTTACGAAACTATTCAGAGCATTTCATGTTGATTGTATCATATTACAATATGTATACTTGCATATACATGTGTGTGTGTGTGTGTGTGTGTGTGTGTGTGTGTGTGTGTGTGTGTGTGTGTGTGTGTGTGTGTGTGTGTGTACATCCTCAAAATAATAACTTACAAAAAAACGCACAGAGTAAGGTATTTCTGGTAGTTTATATATTACATGCACTTAAAAAAATCTCGTAGTACTCAGTGCTGCAAATAAAACAATGAAATGTGGAAAAAAATAGATAGATAGATAGACAGATAGATAGATAGATAGATAGATAGATAGATAGATAGATAGATAGATAGATAGATAGATAGATAGATACAGATGCACATCCGTTACTGGTTATAGGACGTCAAAGATGTTTGTGGATGACGACATCAAAGAACAGACTGGAAACAAGTGCCTGGGTGGCTGAATGTATGAAGCACAACAGAGAAGGAACTGGCGAGTTCTTTCCAACCGACCTCTGGACATAGGGAGGCTACCGAGCTGACTCATACATACATACATACATACATATATCTATATCTATATATATATATTTATATATACTCGCAGGCGAACGCATATATTCAGTCATTTATTGAAGTTTTTCTCGTTTACTATTTTTTTTACCTAGATTCCTCTAAACACAACTTTTTAGCACTTTGTTCTATATTTACATCTCAGAAATGCAACTCTCTGTAACTAATATGTACCTAAACACCTCGATCTATACAAGTTCTACTGAACGAAAGGAAGATCAAATTTGATGAGGTTGAGCGCTAACTTAGTAATCACTGCAATAGAAGCACGGGACAAAATGCTTGCTGTCTTTTAGTTTCGGCATTGTACGTTCTGAATTCTAATCCGGAGAAGGTTTACAAATGACATCGACACTTCCCTTCTTCATTGATTACGCCAAGAGAAAAAAGGCCAAGGCTATAACTCTGTACAAATTTATTTCAGTTTTGTGTGAAATTCTATTTCAATTTTCTACATACTGTAAATTCATTTCATTATTTCAGTCATTCACTTATTCATTCATTCTTTCATTCATTCATTCATTCGTTCGTTCGTTCATTTATTCCACAAATAATCTAGGAGTCACAAATCCCACAGTTTCTATCTTTAAAATGTACGGTTTTGAGCCAAGCCAAAAAGAAGATTGCCAATAAATTGGGACTCGTACGCGGAATAACAGTATTTTCAGTTTGTAGTTTGTTTCCTAAGTTTCATACGGCTCCCGAAATGTAGATTCTTATCTGGAATATATATTACGTCAATACGTTTTCTTGCATCGTACAATGGAAAAAGTATTAAGAAAGTGAAGCGTGGATAAGTGAGGGGGGGAGGAGGATTTATGTGGTATGGAATAGTGTCAGCGAATGAGAAGAGAATTAAGATCGAAAAGATAAGACGGGGGGAGGAGGAAAAACAAAGAAGACGAAGCAAATAAAAGAAACGAAGCGAAAACGAGAAAATAAAGATTGAGAGAACAAGATGATAAAAACAAATGAAAATATGATTGCAATGAAGGGTAAATAAACACATACTTATAACTACACACACACACACACACACACACATATGAGAGAGAATGAGAGAGAGAGAGAGAGAGAGAGAGAGAGAGAGAGAGAGAGAGAGAGAGACAGAGAGAGAGAAGGGGTGAGGAGATAAATTACGCATAGGCAATGGAGATGCGTTAGCTAAGAGATTCATGAGGGTTGTTATAACTATTTTGGCAAATGGACACAAAAATGTAATAGAGGTACCACATCAAAAATACTTTCTATATTATAATGTCAGTTCGTGGATGTAAAAGATGTGTAAAGGTAGCCACGAGAAGACAACAAACAAGATGAGGACAAATATCCGTCAAATGAAAATAATGTAAATAATGTAGACAATTTTTTACATGAAATTAATTCGAATACAAAAATGTTTTTCTGTTCTATAACACAAAGTATAGATAAGTATACGAAGTTTGAAAGTCTTTCGGTACCAAAAACACTACATAAAACATAAATGAAAACTGGTGCCCCCGTTTTGAACTAGATCCGCGAACGCAAACGTATATATACAGTAATGGATCTCAGTCATTCAACGATGAGGATTCAGTTGTTCGATTAACGGAATTACTTGCTCCTAGATGTGTAAGTGGCTGATCATTCCATTGAGATATGTACTCTTAACGCAATTTTCAGGCAGTGTGAGCAAAAGTTGAATTGCATAATCCTACTGCACTTCAGTGATATAGAAAGCGACAGTGTGGGAGATCGAACCCAGGATCACCTAGTTGCGAAGCGAACTAAACTTTTTGGACATATTTCGTCGATAAGCACACACACACGCACACACAGACACACACACTTATACACACAAACACACATACACGTGTATATACATATACAAGTGCAATACACGAAATTGTCGACCCTTGAATAAGTTTTTAACTTCTACTGCGAAATTTTAAGAGGACTCAGCTGAATACACGTTATTGATTGGTTAAAATTATCCAAATACGACAACTTTAACAAGAAATAGCTTCTAAAATACAAAGTTTTGTCAAAAACGTTAAACCTTGTTCTATGTGACACATTCTACCAATATCTGAAGTTTCAAAGTGTTTAGTTTAAAAAAATTGATTGAAAAATCTGGCCGTCAAATTGAATAGATCCGACTTCTATAAACCAAACGTAACTTGCTTTCAAAGTATATAATTTTGTATCCGTTTCAGACAATGTCGTTCATTTTTCCGTTTTATGTTTTAATTATATTAAATATTGCCGTGCATACCTTAGGTAACAATCGCTAAATAAAAGAAGTCCAGTTATTCGAAACTTTCTTCATCATTGTTTATATACTTTTAAAATGATCAAAACGTTTATGTTAATACATAAATGGGATACTTTGTATGTAGTAATATTTGCTTTAGAAAACCGGAAAATTAAGAAATTCAGGTCACTTTCTAGCCCAAGCTTGCTAAATAAATGTTCCGGTACGCCTAGCAGTCACTGAACGCTTTCATACAGTTATTGTTTATTGTACTGTTTGATGACATATTTTACACTGGTTTCATTATATTGTTCACCAACGTTATAATGACTCGGCGTTCATGACGTTCTCTGTATGTGAGTGTGTGCATATGTGTGTACACAATACTCTCGGCTCTGGAGTCACTTTACAGCTCATTAGTGCATGCATGTATGTGCGTATATATACTCTTATGTATTTATATTTATTTCTTTATTGCCCACAGGCGACTAAACATAAAAGTAACAAACAAGGGCAGACAAAGAGATTAAATCGTTTACATCGACCGACCCCGAAAGGATGAAAGGCAAAGTCGATCTTGGCGGAATTTGAACTCAGAACAAAATACCGGCAGACGAAATACCAATTTCTTTATTACCCACAGGGGGGCCATACAAAGAATGGGACAAAACAACTGATTGGGGTCAGTAACACGTTATAATATTACATCAATATGAAAATAAAATTATATGAAATATATTTAAGAATCGAATGAAATACACAATACAAATATGACACAAATGTAGCGATGATCAGGCCACGCTCCGACCCCATAAGCCCCGATCTATCGCTGGCACTTCTTTCATCTCTTGTTTTTCTTCTATAGCCTATTCACATGGTTCCTTATACGCACAGCACTCGTGCAACATGCTTCCATCTTTTTTTGAACACACTCTCTGAAAGGCATCTCTTCTCCAATCACACTTTCCTTTTCAAGTGAAAAGTGAAAAACGATCTTAACTCGTGGCCGGAGATAAAGTTACCCGTCTTAATCCATTTTATTCTAGTCTTCCATACTGCCTCTTTCACTATTGCAACAACAGTGAGAAAACAATTCTTACCTTCATTTGTTAAAAATTCCGGTGGGTCAGTTTTTATAATTGACCCAATCGACAGCTGTACTCTTCCTTCGCTGGACAACAGGTGTTCAGCATAAACCCACATTTCAGATATCTCCGGACACTGGACAACAGCATGGGGGACGGTTTCCCCATCACCCCCGCATCTTGGACAGGTCGGAGAGTGAGACTTCCCATGTTTTGCGAGTTTATCCAGATTATAAATTTACATCTATACAAATAATAATTGGTGCTCTTGGCTTTATGAACAAATGCCTAAGTGGCACAATGGCAAGTGATTTGATGAAGTGGCACAATGAAGTGGCAAGTGATTTGATGAAGACACTCAGGATAAGCTGGGAGTTTCCAGCAAAAGAAATCAACCTCGCACATTACAATTGCAATCTCTAAGTGTAACAGTAAAAATATGCAAGACGTTCTCGAGTGCAAAACGTGAATTTGCTTTTGTTATCAATATTCCAACGATGGAGCTTTGTATCTTTGTTGGAAATCAGTCCCTTCCCCTACAGGAAGATTTCAAATAATTAGAAATGAGAGAGAACATATATTTTTAGATATTTTTTGAAAACTCCATTAAACTAGAAACATATGCAAAGTAAAAAAAAAATAGTCAACAAGTTATTAGAAACACTTTTTATTCTTGCCTCGTAAAAAGACCTCTTTTTGTTCTCTTTTTTCTATTCGAAAACTCACCTCGAGTTAACTAAAAGATATGAAACGCCGTAGATGAAAAAAAATTCTAATAAAAATATCTCAAAAATTGATAATCACGAATTCTTATATTTGTCAGTTTGCATTATTTTATTTACTTTCAGTTTGTTTCACTTTGTTGTCGCCATTTTATATGTTCAAAGATTGGTTTGTATCATGGACTACAAAGCCAATGCATTCTTTGTCGTCTTTAAAACACAATGGCAAATGATTCAATGAAGATTTGGTTGCTATTTTTTAAATTTTCTAATGATGTTGTTATTTTATGCAGTTGTTATTTATTCCCCAAATAGTCCTCGATCGAACATACATTTGATGAAAAGCATTCCTGATGTAACCTAGGCACAGTACACGGAGAATCACATCATCCAATGTGTTCCTCTTTTCCAGGCAGCAGAGTGTAACTTGGGAAAGATGTGGTTACTATTTGTAGATGCCCACAATTCAAAATTATTGAAAATGTCATAACTGAGTTAGAAAAGTGAAAGTTTAACGTGAAGCATATATATAAAAAATACAAAAGCATTGATTTATGCATATATGTAAATTATGTTATTGGATTAGTGTAGAAGCGACATCAAATCTATTATAATGTCATTTGTAGATATTGGGGATTGGTGTCGCTTTCTTCACGAAATATGAACAGACATACAGAAATAAAAAACATTAAAAGCCCAAGAAAAGTAATATCAAAATAATATTTGTGTCAGTTATTCAGAGAATATAGGCTGTCGAGCTACATCAAATCTTCGTCATATTACAACAATTCCAGTTTAAAATTACATCGAGATTTTGTAATATGTGGCGCTGCTGAAGAAATACCATGAGAAAAAGGTTTGTTTTTGCTTATTATTTACTGATAGTTTATCTAAGCTAGAATTATTTTAATCAAGAAAAAGAGATTGTGTTCAAGATTGAAAATAAACTATTAAAAGCAGTTAACCATATATTTGAAAATAATCAGCAAATAACAATGATTTGGATGTCCGGTCATAATGTTACGCTCCATTGCACTGTGCCTAGGAAAGGGACAGGATGGTTCCATCAAGAATGCTTTTCATCATATGTATGTTCGATCGATGACTATTGGGGGAGATAAAAAACAACTGCAACAGCCAAACGAAAGCGGAGAGCCACAGCACAGTCATTAGAAATTTTAAAAAAAGCAACCAAATCTTCATCAAATTAATCGCCATTGTTTTAAAGAAAACAAGGAATGCGTTGGCAATGTAATCCATGATACAAACCAATCTTTGAACGTATAAAATGGCGACAACAAAGTGAAACAAACTGAAAGTAAATAAAATAATACAAAATTGACAAATACAAGAATTCGTGATTATTAATTTTTTGAGATATTTTATTGAACTTCGACTTTTCATATTTTTTAGTTAACTCGAAGTGAGTTTTCCAATAAAAAAAGTGGGGGTGGGGGAATTCTGGGAAAGATAGCAACAGATGAATTAGCAAAATGGTCCTGCAAAAAGCTTGGTAGCTATAAATTTCATTCAAGATGACAGGCGAACAAGTTTTGCCAGCAGCAAATTATCAGATTGTACAACTGACGAGCCACTGCTGGTGAAACTTGCATTTTTGGTTGAATAAAAAATATTTAGACCCTAAATCTGTACTTACTCTTACATCCGTTTATATTTCGCAGTGTTGTTAAAGTCTACTGGTAAACACTCTCCAAATTTGAAGTACAATCGAAATCAATTCCAACTAAAGTCATTAAATAAAAACCACAAAAACCAGTCAAGAGTAAAAAAAAAATGGCGAAAATCAGAAGCTAAATTATCAAACTCCAATCTTCCGTTGTCTCGACCATAATTATCATCTTATAAAACTGCTCAGTTACGAAAGGATAGAAATAAAGATGTTACTGGTTGAGAATAAGTCTTATTCTTCTAAAGAGAAGAACAAGATCAAGTTGTAAGGAACCATGCTTATATTCTAGTAGAAACTATTCAAAAACTTGATGGCATTATGTACAGTTTCAATAAGACAACGAGCTGGCAGAATCACGTCGGACAAAATGCTTCGAGAAGTTCTTACAACTTTGGTCATCGTAATGCTTTGTTTTCGTTTGTTTAATACAAATTCCTCCTCCTAATGATTTTGCTTTCATTTGTGATAGACAGCTATCCTGCAGAAAATGCCAGCTTCCAAATCCTGTTTTCTGATTAGGTAAAACTGATTAAACTTAAAACCCGATAACATTTTACTGCAAGTTTTCTGGAACAAATAAATAACAAAATCGGATTTATCATGGAAAACTATTTCAATATACCAAATTTGAACATTTTGACGTAATTTTAAAATTTCACAGCAACAGGGACGACTCTACAAAAGTAGAGACACAAGAAACTGTGTAATGGGAACGGGAACTGAAAATAACCCCCGTTTTCCGGATATTACTGGGTAATTCAGTTGGTATATATATGTGTGTGTGTGTGTATATCTATATATATATATATTAGGGTGGAGTGAAAAAGGTACTTTTTACACAGATATTCGAAATGTTTTTTTAAGAAGATATTTTTTATTGCAAACACAACTGTGTTAAAATCTGAAGTCCTTAAATTTACATCTTCAAGCTCCGCAGCCCACTTGAAATTTTGAATAATGAGCGAAAATACAATTTATAACACGTTTGCAGTTCCTCATTTTATTTTTACATTCATTTTTACGGATTGATTCTCTTTTGCCAAATCTTTTACAAACAAGAGTGTTGAAATCTCAAGCTCTATAATTTCTTCAGGCCCCGCAATGCACTTAAAATTTCGAAATTATGTGAAATGAATAGACTTTTCGACTTTGTTTTCTTTGTTATTTTTAATACCAGGTCACCGAATATGTGATACATGAGGTCTAGATTACACACACATTAAAATGACTTAAACAAATCGTCAAGATTGTAGCAGAAAAGATAATTCTTCTTTGGCAAAAGGCATCCATCCCTTGTGTTACGACTGAGTCAGTTAAACCGAAGATCTGAAACTTTCCTTTGCTGGCATAGAAGTGTGACTGTGATCTGACCATTAATCCTGTAAAAAATCTTGTTCTCTCTGTGATACTTTGTCTCTACTACAACGACAGATTTCAAAGGAGTTGCATTTGCAACAGGAAATATCAAATAAATCTGTTGTTGCATTGGTTTTAGACACATTACACTTTGAAACGATGGCACATTTTTTTCTATTTTTCACAGATTTAATCATGCTTGGTACTTTAGATAAAAGTTTAAGATTTTCGGTTTAACTGACTCAATCGTAACACAAGAGATGGATGCCTTTTGCCAAAGAAGAATTATCTTTTCTGCTACAATCTTGACAATTTGTTTAATTGAAGAATCTTTCTTAATTACATTCTTTTCTTTTTCTCGTTCAAATAAAACACATTTTAGTACGTCTTTGTAAGGTGGCAAAACTCTCCTGCTAAGATCACATGGAGTACCAAATATTGGACATTCAATACCATGACGCGTTATAGGTTTATGAGTCATCATTAAATGTAAACAACACTAAATTTAACACGATCATTAATTTTAATACAATGGCCTAAAGTCAAGGTACAAAGCAGAAAGCTTCACACATCCGATGTACGTCCACACGCAACGACCGTTACAACACTGGAGAGAAGTTTACACTCCCGTTCTCTTTATAGTCAATGCAGAACCACAAAATATTAGTCAGTTGTATTGAAACTTGATATGCAACCTCTTAAGGATACTATATTTACTGTTTTACATTCTGCTCTGTAGAAATATGCATTCGTTACGACTTATAAACCATGAAATCCAAAATTCGACCAAAAATAGCGATTTTTTAAAATTTTCAATTGCATTGCGGAGCCTGAAAAGATATTCAGCTGCAAAGTTCTTTATACACATTTCTTTTAATCCTAATTCGCCAAGAGCAACGCTCTTGTGTTCTCGTATTTGTAGATTATCGAAAATGGTCTTTGAGTAACAATATAACTTTTCTCTGTGTATCGTACGATTTTTAAACACCCCAATGTCTTCATGTAAAAAAAAAAAAATTTGTCAGTCCAGTATCGATTATTTATCTTATAGGTTTATCGCTTCTCCTCAGAGCAATCAATTTACCAATGTGTCTTAAGAGCGAGCAAACTTTAAGCAACGAAGCTATGAAAGTATCAGAAAGAAAAAAACCTTTGTCATATTTCTCTCAACTGAAGACATCATTTAAAAGTTGGGGAAACGTTGATCTCGGAATTTCAGAAAGCAACTATGCAGCAAGATACCGAGATGATTGCGTCGTACAACACTGAGTTACTGGCTGCAAAAGCCGGTAAGTCCCACACAACAGAAGACACATTACTTCGGTTTGTTATTAAAGACTGTAATGCATTAAAAATAACTGACACAATTATCAAAATGGTTTCGCTTAGTAATAACACAATTTCTCGACATATAGATGAAATGACCACCGACATCAAACAACTCGTCCATAATCTCCGGAGTTCTGAATTTTCCGTACAAGTTAACGAAGCGACAACTGTAGGAAATTAATGCTTAATGATGGTGGATTTTTTTTTTTTTTTTAATGAAAACATTCAATCTTTTGAGATGCTATTCACTGATCAATTGTTGCTTGGCTATAAAGGAAGTCTATTTTAGATTTATTGAAACTATTTTTTAACGAGCATAAGATCCCATTGAACAATACTGTTGCCTGGGCATCTGATAGAGCACCTGCTATGGAAGCTAGGTAGGTACAGCGGTTTCGCTTTTCTCTGAAAACTTGAACTTTTGCATCCAGTTTTAACAGTTCTCTGTGTGGCTTACCAGCAGCGTTTAGTGTCTAAAAGATATTAACAGCAGGTTTAGTGATGTACTGCAGTTAGATATTAAAACTGTGAACGAGCAAAAATCGAATTCTTTGACTAAACGAATTTTTCGTCAACTTGATAAATGATGACTCAGACGATGGTTGTCAAACGGCAACTGTGTTGTTTGTTTTGATGAACTGTTTGATACAATAATATTTTCTTTTAAAGACTCCACTACCCACTTTTCTCATTGCTTCAAAATGTTAAAATGTGATATTGTTTACTCTTTAGTGACATATTCACCAAACTAAATGAACTCAGTACGTTATCGCAAGGAAAGCAAAAAACGCTCGTCAACTGTAAATCGTCCATCACTGCCTTCATTTCTAAATTAACGCTACAAAAGATAAAAGTTTCAAGACGTCAACTCGACCAATTTCGACGACTGAATTGCTTGAAAGATGAATTGGTTGATGAAGATATCATTATGTATTGAGATTATTTGCTATCATTGCATGATGACATGCTGCAGCGATTTCAGGATATTATCACATTACCTGTTCCAGTTTGGTATAACAACCCAGTGTCCTACTCGGCAGAAGCTGGCTTCAGCTATGTTAATGCCTTGTTGTCTAAAAGTAAAAATAAGCTGGATATAATCAAGCGAGGTAACTTACAGTTAAAGATGAGTAATTTTTAAAGCCAATGTGTCGTCTGCTCTAGCTGCGTCACGCTAGACACAGAGGTTGCACTGATTATATCTATAAAAATAGTATGTGTGTACCAAATTATTTGATGTTATTAACTTTTACACTACTTTCAATAAAGAACCTTGTAATGCAAAATGGTTCATTGTTATTGGTTTCTAAGAGTTTTAAAAGATCGTTAACGGTTTGCTTTTTTGATATTCTTCTGAATATTTACTATACAGGTGGGCGGTGGAAATTTGTTTCCACGTGAAAGTGGGCGATGTCGTCAAAAAAAAGGTTCGGAACCCTTGCCTTAGACGGACTTTGCCTTGGGTGTTAATTAAACAGATTTGTTATCCTAGGGCAGCGGCAGCTGTAATTACTCCCAGGTCTGTTCTGACCTGGGAGTAATTACAATTAAGGGGTGGTTCCATGCTCCCCACAACTTCAGAACTCCCGAAATGGAGCCTCACCACCGGATGCAGTTTAATGTCATACCCAAGACATACATACATACATACATACATACATACATACATACATACATACATACTTGCAAAAACCTGTCTTTTATATGTACATTTTAGTTAATTTAAACGTCCGCATAAAGCCATATTGAAATAGCGTGGAAGCGACATCAAATCTTTTATGACATGGCTTTTTTTTTTTATTGTTTAATTTGATTTTCCGGAACCATATAAAATTTCTTTCTAGCCAAGCCTTCATTTTTTTGTTTTGTTTTGTTATTTGTGCCCTTTTATGTAAAACACAGAGGACACTATTTGAAAACAAAAGAAGCAGGATGTATTTCTCCATTGTGCAATTCAGCTTTGCCACATTTATCGGTCGTAACATAAACAGTAATTTTAACGTTTCTCGATAATTTCGGTAAACGTTGTTCAGTTCCCGGTCAATTTTGCTCCACCACTCGATCTGCTAAAATAGCAAGCTTCCTCATACCGTCTTTAAATAAATAAAAATTTAAGAAACGCACATAGATAATGAGATCCTAGATATATAACTAAAGATGATATGGTGATGGCTGGAAACTTTTGATCATTAATTAGTTGTATTGTAACAAGTAAAGAGAGACTACAAGTTGTCCAGACTGCAACAGTGCACTCTGATTAAACAACACCACTGCATGACGAAGTGTCTCATATGATCGTCAGCTCAGCAAAAGTGTGACATATCTGGGATAAAGATTTGGGGGGTCAATCTTAGATGCCATAGTTCTACTCCATCACAAGTGTTATACTTATTCTTATTATTCAACAACCCCTAACGAACCGGCAGGTATTAATGTCGATAGTACAGTTTTGCATCACTCCTAGCAGTTTTGTTTTTTTCCTAACGAATTCCACTTTTAAGCTAGATTTAAACGCTAGAATCAGAGGCAAATTAATAGTTAATGAATGAATCAAGACGTGATTTGTGCAATGATATCTTGCTAAATTTTTTGCGGATTAAGAGGTTTAGAGACGAAGCATGTTTCAATTTTTGATACAAGTTGGAATCTTGTTAAATTTCTGCCAATCACTCGAAAATTTTCAAATTTTCTCCACATTATTTTCATAAAATACAGTTCTGCTCTAGTTTTGTACGCTGATGAAGAAAATCGTATTTTTTTGGCAGAAATTAATAACAAAAATGTTACAAGCACTTAAAGTAATGTAATTTTAGTCAATCGTATACCTAAATTGTTGACATTTTGTCAGTGCTGATCTCTATTCTCAAGGAGATCACCACGCACGAAACCTTTACGTACTTGAAATAGCAGCCAAATATTTCCTTAAACTACACTATATTATCTAAAATACAAAAAGGATGAAACATTCTGCCACAGCACCGTTTATTTCTTCGCTTAAGGCAGGCTCAACTGCTTTCCATTTGTTGAGTGTTCTTAACATTTAAATGAAAGTCAATCACCACGGTTGTAAACTTATATCGAACTCGCGAAACACTTACCGGGCGCTAAAAGGAGCCACTTCGGACGCAAATGACTATTGGATTGCACCTAAGAGAATTCCCTACCGAGGCACAAGTCCGGGTCAGTTATTTTGCAGAAGACCAGCAAACCAGTCTCCCGTCTCCACGTCACCGATGTTGTTCAAGAGAAAGACACAGGCCGATACAGCTTCGCACCAACGATATCGCAATTCGTTTCTACTGCTGAATTATCCGGAGTAACGTAAAATAAAGTGTCTTGCTCACGAACACAACACACAGCACGGTCCGGGAACCGAACTCACAATCTCATGACTGTCAACCCGACCCTGTAATCTCTGAGCCATGCGCCTGCTACGCACTACAGATGTTTTTTTCGTCCCTCTTTACGTTCTGTGTTCAAATTCCGCCGATGTTGACTTTACTCTTCATCCTTTCGTGGTCGATAAAATCAATACCAGTTGAGCACTGAGGTCGATGTAATCGACTTAACCCCTCTCCCGATATTGCTGGCCTTGTGCCATAATTTGAAACCACTATTAGCTGTACTTTCCTCAGGCGATGAACAGACAGAATAGTTAGCACACTGGGATGATCAGCCCGACGCTGTAACCGCTGAGCTATGCGCCTACTACGCACAACAGATATATCTTTCGTCCGTCTTTACGTTCTGATATTAGAATTCCACCGAGGTCAACTTTGCCTTTCATCCTTTCGGGATCGATAAAATCAGTACCAGTTGAACACTGGGGTCGATGTAATTGGCTTTCCCCTCCCCCAAAATTGCAGGCCTTGTGCCGTAATTTGATACTAATATTAAATGTACTTTCTTTTTTCTTCTGATAAAGTTGCAAACAAAGTTAATTTGATGGCGATGAAAGAATTGGTTAAACGAGAAAATAAGTCAGCTTTTTCTTTTAACCAATTCTTTCTCCACCACCAAACTTTCTTCACAAAAAGACACATATCTTCATGAGCATGTGTGGCGAAACAAATTCAGAGATCGTGAAAATCTATTCACGAATCTCATTTCGTGCATCAATGATTGTTTTCTCGTAAATGTGATTGTTTTCATCTCATATCAAATATGTATACGGTTTTCATGTTATATTAAATACATGCACGTTCCATAGTGTTACTTTCTTTACATGGAATTATGGGATGTCACTGATATCACTTCCGGTTTCTATTGCAATTAACTTTCATTTTTTTAGGACAGTTTTATTTCGCTTTTTTACGACAGCAAAATAAAATGCATGTTAACTTTGATCTTTATCCTTTGTGACATTAAACCTGTTTTATTTATAAATTTCTCTTGTTTTTACAGTCAAAGCCGTGAAAATGTTTTTCTTTATCCTTTGTGACGTTAAACAATTCCTTTGCTATTATTAGTTCATATTCATAATTGCTTTCGTTTCTATCCTTTGTCACCTTTCAATTGTTTTGAAAGAAATGTTCTAGTTTTTTATGTGCAGCTTGTTGTAGGTGGACACACTGTTCAAGCGAAAGTGCAAAAAAAGTGAAATGTTTGATGGAAAACGAAACCAAATTCAACATCAATATAATTACCAATATTTTTTGGTTATGTAATAACCAAACAATAGTTAAATTTGATGTCGGAAATTACCTGTCTTCTTTAAATAAGAATAGTTGACGAAATGAAAATACACTGTGCAAAATATTCTATTAGCTAACATTGTAGTTTTTTGGGGTAATAGTTTGAGAGTAGAAATTTGATCGACAGAAACTGTGCGGAAACAAGCACACACACACGCAAACGCACGCGGTATTCCAAGGGAATGGAATCGGATGTCATGAAGGGCTGTAATTTTGGGATATGTGTGTTTTAGGTATCGTAGGCTAGGATTCTGAAAATGAGTGCGTCACCACCCATTTCTTCTTTTTAATTTTTTTTTTTTTTTAGTTTTGACTTTAGTCGATATTTTTTTCAGATTGAAGTTGTCAACATCTGAGATTCTAATTCTTCAGGAAAAATTCATAATTCCAATCCACCCGCTTTTTGGCCTCTACCCTGTTTTCATCAGCTTTTATATTTTTTACATTATTGGATCTTTTTATTATTTGTACGTTTGAAATAACATAGTTTACACCACTTGAAATAAAAAGAAATTCTAGGCATTTTTTTAATGAAAGTAATTTGTTATTGAACAAAGTAACAACAATTAAGTGAAAGAAATTAAAATAAAAGAAAAGGATCTATTTTAAAACGGGGGCACCAGTTTTCATTTATGTTTTATGTAGTGTTTTTGGTACCGAAAGACTTTCAAACTTCGTATACCTATCTATTTTGTGTTATAGAACAGAAAAATATTTTTGTATTCGAATTTATTTCATGTAAAAAATTGTCTTATTTCGATAATTTCTACTAATCACTGACGTCTATTCAGTTGAAAACAGTTAGCGCTGTAACGGTGTATATCGTATTAATCCCCTAACCCTAACTAGACTGTTAACCGTAACCCTAACCCTAACCCTAAAACTAAAACTAACCCTAACTCTAGAATCCGAACTCTAAAATTGTTACACACACAGATAGGCACAGCGTAATTTATTATATAAACAATATATGCGTATAAATTACGATTAAACCGGATGAAATATGTCACAGGGAATAACATTTTTATGACCGCCCAGCAGTAACTCTATTCAGCTGAATAGACGTCAGTGATTGGTTGAAATTACAGAAATACGACAACTTTAACATGGAATAACTTGCGAATTCCTTTTTTTTGTTAAGAAGACTAAGAGTAAAAGATGTTTTATAAGACATATTCTACCAGTGTCCCAAGTTTCAAAGTGTTCCATTAGTGTTTCGTTAAGAAAATACTGGTGCCCCCGTTTTAAAATAGATCCAAAGAAAATCAAGCTGAATAGGTTTTTTGCCAATTTTCAATTGCTTTGTCGGTTAATATGTTGTTTATCGTCGTAAAATAGTGAAAATAAATTGTCCTTAAAAAATTGAAGTAAATTACGATAGAAACCGGAAATGGCGACAGTGACACACCAAAATTTAATATAACATATTTGATGTCCGATGGGTGAGCTTCCTATGTGGGTCTCGGTAACTTTTACACTTATGAAATTGTCAACCATCCACTAAATTTTTTTTATCCAAATAATGACAGCAACCACACGAGGGCGATGGATGTTCGTCAAGAAGAAACTTAGATGATAATGTGGAATAGTGATGGTTTATTTAACTGAAGAGATGGCGGCGTGGGTTTCTGCCCCAACATCCGAAACTCGGAGTTTTATCATGGCTACTGAATAATTGTCACATTTTATTTACAGATAAATTCCCCTATTTACGTAATTTCGAGGTTTCTCTCTCTCTATATGACTGATGAAAGAAAGCCACAAATGACCCGTCTTTTTTTGCCTGTCCTTCTTAGAGGTCTTTCTTTTACCCGCCTTTGTATCGTCTTTCTGTCCGAACGTTTTAATGCCCTTCATTGCGTTTTTTGTGCTACCAGCATTCTCCTCTTTCTTCATCTCACTCTACTTGGATCTGTTTAATGGGTCCGTGGAACTTTCGGTCACCTTTCATTTCTTCCAGAAACATAACGTACTTCTGATATTTATCTTCTGCGTCAGATAGACATTATTGCTCCGTCATCATTTACTGACAATTTGTTTTATTAACATACATACATACATACATGTGAATGACTGTCTAAATATATATATATATATATATATACATACATACCCACAATCTTTTATACAATATATATATATATATATATATATATATATAAGCCATTGCATTAAAAAAAAAACAATTCATTCCAAATTTGGTGGAAATCCCGGTATTCAGTTTATTTTCTTTTATTTCTTTACTTTATTCAGTAATAAATTAGTTTCATTAAAAATAAACGACTTGTATTATCGGGTCTCCACCGTCTGAAATAGAAATTTTTTCAAAATGAAGAATAACTGGTCCAATATATTGCGCAGATCATCATCATCATCCTCATCATCGTTTAACGACTGAGGACTGGTGAAACCGGATGGCAACACCAGGCTCCAATCTAATTTGGCAGAGTTTCTACAGCTGGATGCCCTTCCTAACGCCAACCACTCAGAGAGTGTAGTGGGTGCTTTTACGTGTCACCCGCACGAAAACGGCCACGCTCGAAATGGTGTCTTTTATGTGCCACCCGCACAAGCCATCCCAAGGGCACTGGCAACGATCTCACTCGAAAATCCTACGGGAGCCAGTCAGGCGGTACTGGCAATGGTCACGCTCAAAATGGTGCATCTTATGTGCCACCCGCACAAGAGCCAGTCCAGGGGCACTGGCAACGATCTCACTTGGCTTGCCGGGTCTTCTCACGCACAGCACATATATATCGTCGTCGTCGTTTAACGTCCGCTTTCCATGCTAGCATGGGTTGGACAATTTGACTGAGGACTGGTGAAACCAGATGGCTACACCAGGCTCCAATCTGATTTGGCAGTGTTTCCACATCTGGATGCCCTTCCTAACGCCAACCACTCAGAGAGTGTAGTGGATGTTTTTACGTGTCACCCGCACGAAGGCCAGTCAGGCGGTACTGGCAACGGCCACGCTCATCTCGCTCGGGAAACCTCATGTGTCACCTGCACAAGAGCCAGTCCAGGGGCACCAGCAACGATCTCGCTCGAAAATCCGACAACAGCCCCACACAAGAGCCAGTTCAGGGGCACCAGCAACGATCTCACTCGAAGAAATTTCATGTGTCACCAGCACAAGAGCCAGTCCAGGGGCACTAGCAACGATCTCGCTCGAAAAACCTCATGTGTCGCCTGCACAAGAGCCAGCTCAGGGTCACCAGCAACGATCCCGCTCGGAAAGATTTCATGTGTCGCCCGCACATGAGCCAGTCCAGGAGCACTGGCAACGATCCGCTCAAAACATTTCATGTGTCACCCGCACATGAGCCAGTCCAGGGGCACTGGCATCGATCCCGCTCGATCAGATGCGCACAAATATGCACAACTCATTCATTTTCGACATTTTTCCCGATCTGAGGTTATTTGAGTTATTTTTATTTATTTATTAATCTATTTATTTATTCATTTTTGCAATTTTGAAAAAAAAAATTTGAATATACATAACAGTAATCCCTGATGTTTGTAAGGTGTAAATCTAAAACTAAAAAAAAAAATCGTAAACCTGCAAAAATGGAACAGTTACAGAAAGAGGAAGGGGGTGCTAAAGCGGGGTGAGGATGAAAGTATCTCAGATATAAATCGGAAAAAAAAAATCGGAAAATGACAAAATGATGTTTATGCTTCACTAATGAGATCCTAATAAGGTTATATCATGTCCAGGGTGGTCTCCCTTACTTGCCAAAATATTTAAATCATTAACTAATATTCCTTTTCTTTAGTGCAGTGGACTTAACACATAATTAGTTATTTTTGATTAGTGTTTTAATAATTACTGCATTAAGTATGTTGACTCTAACCATTGTCAGTCCCATAAAATATTGACAATCTTGTAGTTGAACCTATCTGAAGAATAAAATAATAGTCACAAGAGAAGTTAACGGATTTCTGTAGAACTTGTAAAGGTTACCAGTACCATAAAGTATTTCATATTGTGCAGCATTATAGTTGTCCATAGTGAGCAGTGATTAATTATATCACTTTGTGTTATGAGTTCAAATCTTTGATACATGTAGATGGGTGTGTGCATTTATGTGAATGTCTTACATTTCATGCTCTGGACGAAAAGATACTGAGCTACAAATGGTGAAGTTTGTCATTCTCTGTAATCTACTAGGACAGCATTTTAAGAAACATGTGGAATCAAACCAATCCCTCTCTTGAACAACAGATAAAGGTTAGCAACAAGAAGGGCATCCAGTTGTAAAAGATAACCTCAGTAATAAGTATTCATCTAACTAGTACAAGAAAATGGGTATAAAAATGAATGATAATTTAATCTGGGTGCTCCCTTCAAATTTACGGCCTTATCACAGCAAATGTTCAAAATCAATATTCTGGGAAGCCTAAAGGAAATCTCTCTATGGTAATATTTGTGCAGCATACACCACACAAAGGCCAATGGATTACATTACATACTTTCATACTTTGCTTTATTGTTCAATAGTACCTCGTTCTTCATAGATACATTCATATATGTGTCACCATGATATTTTGAAATATTTTCATTCCAGAGAGGGAATTCAAAGTGAGCTAGTGTTCATTAACAGAAGCAATAATAAATCATCAGAAGGCATAAAACAAACCAGACTCAAACTAGATTCCCAGTTTACATATAAATAATGGTGCCATGATGTGCTACTAGATACATGTCACAGAGTTTTATATATATATATATATATATATATATATATATATATATATATATATATATATATATATATATATATATATATATCATCATCATCATCGTTTAACGTCCGCTTTCCATGCTAGCATGGGTTGGACGATTTGACTGAGGACTGGTGCAACCGGATGGCAACACGAGGCTCCAATCTAATTTGGCAGAGTTTCTACAGCTGGATGCCCTTCCTAACGCCAACCACTCAGAGAGTGTAGTGGGTGCTTTTACGTGTCACCCGCACGAAAACGGTCACGCTCAGGATGGTACATCTTATGTGCCACCCGCACAAGAGCCAGTCCAGGGGCCCTGGCAACGATCTCACTTGGCTTGCCGGGTCTTCTCACGCACAGCACATTTCCAAAAGTCTCGGTCAGTAGTCATCGCGTCAGTGAGGCCCAATGTACGAAGGTCTTGCCTCACCACCTCAGCCCAGGTCTTCCTGGGCCTACCTCTTCCACGGGTTCCCTCAACTGTTAGGGAGTGGCACTTTTTCACGCAGCTATCCTCATTCATTCTCACCACATGTCCAAACCAGCGCAATCGTCTCTCTTGCACACCACTACTGATGCTTCTTATGTTCAGCTTTTCTCTCAAGATACTTACACTCTGATGGGTATGCACATTTACATTACACATCCAGCGGAGCATACTGGCTTCATTCCTTGCAAGCTTACGCATGTCCTCAGCAGTCACAGCCCATGTTTCACTGCCATGTAGCATGGCTGTTCGTACACATGCATCATACAGTCTGCCTTTTACTCTGAGTGAGAGTCCCTTTGTCGCCAGCAGAGGTAAGAGCTCTCTAAACTTGGCCCATCATTTAATTAATTCAATAATAGGATAAAATCTTTTACAAGAATTTTATTAAGAAGGTAGCATGAAAAAACTCATAAGGAAAGTATATACATACATATATATATATATATATATATATAACAGCGTTGAGATATACTGCTGACAATGAAAATAAATGTTTAGTAAATTTAACAGGGTTTGTCAAAGAAACCCCACCCCCCAGAAAATTGTGAGTGGCAGAGTGCAAGATTTAAAGTATTTTATCATTGAAAACAGTGTTGTGTGGGTTATAGTTTAAGCACTCTGTAAATATTTATGACTGGAAACTTAGAAACCACAACAATCCTCCATGGTATATAAGGGTTGATTCCTGAAAGCTTTGCCATGTTGATGTAAAGTGATGTAAAGACATAGTTTCTAAACTGACTTCCGTGTTATAAGTTGAAATGTATTTCTATGAGATGCATAAGAGACCTTAGGCATCACATGTGAAATTATTAATTGTGAGTTATTTTTGGTCATCTCTGGATTGAATATGTTGACACTAACTTAACTGGGTGGAGGGGAAGCATGTGTGTGGGTATGTGTGTGGGTGGGTGCATTACAGTTATTTCAATTTGTTAATGTTAATACAAGTGTGGAGAGCGAGCAATGTTTAAATTTATCCCATTTAATTTAGCCTTTGGTCATAAATTGTATACCAAGAGAGTTCCTACATGATGGCTTGAGCTGCTAAAAGTAGCAGCCAAACTTTCTCTCCAATTAGAACTTCACTTTTTAAGTAAACAAAGGAAGAACACGTTAGATAATGTAACGCTTCATTAACCCCAAAATGATTTGATGATCGTATCTGAGACCCTTTGATCATCTCTGTCAATAAAGGTTGATCTTGAGTAAAACAATATCCTTCGGGACTGCAAACTTCTAATTATATTGGTACATCTAATTGGGAGACAATTGTCTTTTCCTCACCTCACCTCACCAGAGTTAAGCACTGTTCATCGTGAACCTGAACATCTCTGGCAGCAAAGTGTTTCGAGGTTTAGATAAAGGAAGTAAAAAGATATGTTTGTTGAAGAGAGCTAATAAGACTGAAATATGTCTAGAGTTCTCTCCCATACTTACTGGACTAATTAGAACAGTATTAGTCATTGGCAAACATTGTGTTATATTTTTTTTCCTCATTGCCTAATTATTTCTAATTAGATTTTTAATATTCATTAACTACAGTATGTTAACATTAAATTAAGCACAAGTACAACATCTGTGTACAACTCATTGTTTGGCTGTATAAATAGAAAGAGGTGGAATGCAGCATCAGTAGAGTACTTGATAAAATATCTTCTGGAATTCAGTTATGATGCTTTATGTTCCGAGTTCAAATCCTGCTGGGAGTTGGCTTTGCCTTTCCTAATTCCAGAAGTGATAAAATAGGTACCAGTTATGTATTAGGTCAGTTTTAAATGACATACCTGTCCCTCATTATTTGTGGCCTTATGTGAATGTGTGAAGGCACATGGCTCAGTGGTTAAAGCATCGAGCTTACGATCGCAAGGCTGTGAGTTCAAATCCTGGACTGGGCTGCGTGTTGTGTTCTTTGTGCAAGACACTTTATTTCACGTTGCTCCAATTCACTCAGCTGTAGAAATGAGTTGCGACATCACTGGTGCCAAACTGTATCGGCCCCTTTGCCTTTCCCTTGGATAACACTAGAGAGGGGAGGCCAGTATGCCTGGGCAACTGTTGGTCTTCCATAAACAACCTTGCCCGGACTTGTGCCTGGGAGGGCAACTTTCTAGGTGCAATCCCATGGTCAGTCATGACCGAAGGGGGTCGTAATATGTGAATGTTAGGAAAAGAATGTGAGTGAAGAGAGAAGACTTTCCTAAAACATATCCTTATGAAAATCCTTATTGCATCAAATTTTGATGGGAAAGAACTGTTTGATAGAACTGGAGTCAGTTCTTGATAAGATGACATTGCAATATTGTTTTTGTTTCCATTTGAAGATAAATCATATCTTCATCATTCCAAAATGTAATTATTTGATGTCAATGGCTTATAATACACTTAGGAAAGAGATGAACATCACAATATTTCATTTGTCATGTTGTATATATTTCATATTTTGCAACTGAGTCAACATACATTTCAAGCCAAACCAAGTTGACCTGGCTTTAAGGAGCTAATTCACTGCTGTAGATTCTCAAGTAAAGTTTCAACTGAAACTTGGCATTGGCAAATCGTTTCCAGTTGCAAGCATAACATTCTTTGTCAGACCAAAATATTTGGCTGGAAACAAAGTTCTGTTGCATTTTTTTTATATGATCATTTTGAGAGTATTTTTTCAATACTTACAGTATAATAAGCATTAATTTTTACATTTTAATGTTTTTCTTTTTTTACAGATTATTTTCTACTTTAGTGGTTAAATTCATGTTGACTTAACCTTTTAAAATGATGTTTATGTCAGACCCGTGTGAGACTCTACGTGCTGTACGAATTCAAAAGAGGCTCTTCAGCAATAGAAGCAGTGAGAAATATTCATTGTGTCTATAGAAATGATGCTTTTAGTGTCTGGACATGTCGATGATGGTTTGGCCAGTTTTGCTTGGGAAAGTTTCCTCTTGCAACTCCCCTTGATCTGGACAACCAAGTTCTATCAATATTGACCTTCTAAAAACCATAGTTTAAGAAAATCTAAAGTAAACAACATGAGAATGAGCAAAACAGTCCGAATCAAGTCATACTTTGATCATGAAACACATTCACAAACTAAAAAATGTGTCTACACTTGGTCAGTGGGGGGGGGGGGTCCCTCATCATGTGACTGCTTCTCAGTTTAAACAAAGAGTTGCCCTCTGCTCATCATTGAAAAGTAGACTTACTGCCAAACCTTTCCTGAGTAGTATCATCACAAGTGATGAAAAGTGGGTTCTCTATAAGCATATCCACCAAAAATGACAATGGTTAGCATCCAATGAAAAAGAATAATTTATCCCCAAACAAGGACAACTCCACCAAAAATGTTATGCTCTGTGTTTGGTAAGATATGAAGGGTGTTATCTATCATGAAGTGTTAAACCAAAATAAACCAGTTCATGGAGGGAAGTATTGCTATCATTTGGAAGCATTGCACAAGAATTTGCATAAAATACATCCCTGATTAGTCAATTATGAAGAGGTGTTGCTCTTACACAATAATGACCACATTATTACCCAAGTTCTTTGGGGAAAGATTATAGCTCCAAATATGGAAGTTTTACCTCATCCTACTTTTTCCTGCAGACTTTGCTCCAGCTTCACTCATCTTTTCAGATCTTAGCAACTTGATTAGCAGGAAGGCAGTTTATTAATTGTGAAGTGATTAAAAATGATATTGAGTGATTCTGTGTTTTGAAACCTGAAGAATTTTATTCTCACAGGATCGACAATTTGCCAAATAGATGGGATCATGTTATTAATAATGATGGGAAATATTATCTTGATTAAATATACCAATTAAGACCCAAAAAGTATGTTTCTTTCCTATCTTGAAATGCAACAGGACTTTCTTTTCAACCAAACTGAACTGCTATTATAGATAATTTATTGTATATAATCCACTTAATTTTCTCTAATTACTTTTATTAGGATCTCTTCCCTAGTTTTATATTAAATATCTGATACTATTTGAAAATACACAAAATTAATTGAATTGGGAAATTTTAATTATTTCGCTTTCGCTTACTAGTGTCATGCTACAAAACATTTGAAGGCAATCAAGTTTTGATGTGATATGATTATATTTCATGCAGTTGATTTAACTAAATATGTCTACCTATTTCTCTGTTCTTTGTCCTTCTGTTTTCATTTGACTAATTTGTTCTGCATACAGGCACCCCTTGCATTACAGGTTTGCTCTCCTAAAAAATCTTGTTATAAAATTGAATTATCTGTAAAATGAAATCTGTTCTGTAATATAAGTCAATGGGAATGTAGGTTTTGCATTACAGAAGTTTATGTTACAGTAAGGTTTTCAGGAGCAGAATACTTCAGTAATGTAGAGGATACCTGCATACAGAAACATGCCAACAAGTGAGCTTCAACGTGGTAACTTGATTTGCTAGAAATAACAGCCTTATCACTCTCAAATCACACCCTAGTATCTTAAAACGACATATTTGATGACGTGATTGTAGATACACCATGGTTGAATAAAAAAAAATAGGATGGTCACAGCTAACATGGGTGTCACAAAAGAGGGATGTCAGAGGAAGAGGGGAACCACCTGTTTTCCTGATGCAGGTGTGAAGGAATGCAAAATTTCTTCTGGTTTATTAACAATTAAGGTGGGAATGCCAAAGCTATCTTTGTTCTCAAGCATTGAGGACCCTTACCATGCCATTGCATAGCTGGAATGTCTCTGAATATATTTCTATTAGAACAGGGCTGACTAAACAACAACAACAACAACAACAATAATGTGTGTGTGTGTGTGTGTGTGTAGACATGTCAGGATATACACTTAACGCTAGAGATGCAGTGGTCATCATTATTGCATGTATGAAAATATCATCAAATTTTGACGTTTTATAAACCTTATCTTGGTCAATTGCTTATAATTAACATGAATGGTATTTATTTAGTTTTGTTGGTTTATTTATTCATATTTTGAAGCCTTTTACTACTTATTTTGTTGTTATAGTAACTAAAAAGTAATTCCATTATTTTTTTTAAAGTTAATATTTCAATAGGAAGCAAAGACTGAAAATCTAGAAAGGTGCATCAATTACTCCCTAGTTCTTCATTATCCCTAATATTCATGTAAAAATTTTCCATGCTCTTCTCCTAGGGACAGTATCACCCACTTTGAAAACACACTCTGAGTCTGCCAATATGAAGGAGGCCACAGTAAATTACCACCAGGTAACATGGTTAAAGCCATACTTAGAGCAATACATGCAATATTGTCTTCCACTATTTGTGTTGTTAATCTAGGGCTGCATATCTTGAGGGTCCAATTCTGTTGCTGATTAGCCCTAAACAAGCCCTGATGAAACAAACCAAGGATGAAAGTAGCCTTTTTTAGGAATGAGGGGAATGCTAAGGTCCGTTGGGTTAGGGTTAGGGAAGAAGCAGATTAGATGCAGTAACGCTTCCCACACCCTAGGGAAATGAAAAGGGAACGTCCTCGCTTTGCATCTACCCTCCCATCCGTTTCCATGAATGGAGCAGATCTATGAATCAAGGCGTTCCAGTCGTGACCATTCTGTAGTTTTTAAAAAATCTTTTGTATATATCATTGTCCAATGCGATCTTTTTTAAAAACCATAGGGTGCGTTTTAAGAGATAATTGGCTGCTGTTTCTAGCATGTCAGGACTGCTTAGATGCCACCCCGTTGTTTCACTAACTGGTGGATTGATTCTCTTTGTTGTCTAATTCTTGGACAATTCATAGAATTAAAGAACTTGGTGTTGGCGTGAGTAGCTAAATATGCAGTAGACTGTATGCTAATGCTAGTATTTTATCTGTATCTGAAAATACAGTGTTTGTATAAGCAGAAGACGGTGGATGGTAAATTTAGTAGAGCCGTGCAACAAACTGATTAGTTCCATTTAGTTTTGTCACTATAGGTTCTGAGTTCAAATCTCACCGAGGGTGAGTTTGCCTTTCATCTTTCCAAGATCGATTAAATGGTTACCAATCAAGTCCTGGGATTGATTTAATTGTTATAACATTCCTCCCACCAAATGTGTTAAAGTAATCTAAATAGCATGTGTATTTTAATTAGCACATTATAGTCTTGAAACGTAAAGGGTTTACAATAATTAAGGAATTAGACGAACAATTTTGGAGACAATAGGTATTATTTTAAAAAAATAATAAAAGATATCAGTGCGAACATCCTTGAGTTATAGTTTAAACGACCTTGGAAAGTACAACAGTATTTCCAGGTCAACTTCGAAGGGAAATGAAAGAAAAAATTTATTATTAAACAACGAATATGCCTGTTTCGCTATAAGAGATGAGAGTCAGTCTCGATCAACTTCATCCATAACACTGTCTCCGAGGTATAGTTTTGTTTTGTTTTCATTTACAATTGATTGTTTATTTTTGAAATTATTATTATTGTTGTTGTTGTAATTTTGGGTAGGGTGTAAGAAGGAAACGGTCTTTAAAGACGATTTTGTCGTCCGTTTTGAAGTTAAAAATAATAATAAATGGGGGAAAAAATAATGGTATGGCTCGATTGATGATTTTCGTCGTTATACGTCCTTGAATACAGCGATTGCTTTGATCTTTGTGATCATTCTTACTTATTTAGTTTCCTCTCGAAGTTGATGTGTACTGGGTGTAAGGGCGCACGTGTTTTGTCTATTCCGTCAACGTGAGAGGAATCTCTGATATTTGTTATTCATTGGTTAAAGTGCTCCCTTTCGCGGCCACACACCATTTCAGATTTATATACACGCTGTTTTTCTTTTTCCTTTTTCATGTCTTCCTAAGCAACTAGCCAAATATACAGAGCTAATTACACCCCCGACCCACCACGCACACATATACACACACACATAAACACACACAATATGCACACACTCGATTTCTGTATTAAGCACTTATGTACATACATTTATGCGTGTATGTAGATCTATGTAAATATGAATAAATGAATATGTATATTATAAACTAGCAATACTAGTTAGACTGTATATTTAGATTAATAAACACTGACATGCAAATAAAAACTAACAGCAACAACTTCAATGTGACATCCATATAGTTTCTGTTAGGACGTATAATACACCCTCGAATATATATATATATATATATATATATATATATATATATATATATATATATATATATATATATATATATATATACAGACACACATGTAATCCTCGCTTGCATACATACAGAGCTTAAATGCGGTATTCATACAGTTGGTACTTGTAAGAGCACTACTCTGAATTAACCACACACATATACACACAGAGAAAGAGTAGACGCTTCTTTAAATACACACACACTCACTCACATACACACGCGCAAGTGCGCATACACTCAGATACACACGCACGCGCGCGCAAGTGCGCATACACACACACTACCGTACACATAGACACAATCTTGGTGGTAAAGCGAAGGCACATATAATACTAGAAGCTCCAATCAATTGAAAATAACTTAGACCTAAACGAGATTCTAGCTTTCAATTGTCTACATCTTCCTGAGGAAAGCTTTATTGAAAGAAATCTTGCGTGTGTATACACTGAAAGCACTGCTTTTCAGATACCTGGACAAATTTAAACATTTATTCCGATTCATTCAAACACACACACATATATATATACATAGGTGCGAAAACTTTCCTATTTATAAACAACAGTAATTTTCTATTATGAAATGAAAGGCTGAAACTGGTATGTATGTATATAAAAGAAGACACATGTGTGTATGTGTTTACATTGTAGAGTTTTATGCGTAAATGTAAATATATTTATATATAATTCTGTATTTACTCAAATATTTAGATATATGTATATATATACACGAACATGTGCATAGAATGTGCTTGCTGTAAATGTGCATATATATATATATATATATATATATATATATATATATATATAATATATATGTATGTATGTATGTATATATATCAACACGTTTAGAGCATAGGATGTAAAAGAAAGATTATTCTAAGATATATTGTTTCAGTTCTTTTGCTTATAATTCTTGTCAAATGTTCAACTTAACAAAAATTTCAGTCGCTTGAAAGTGTTTTGTTTGTTGTTCTTACTTCTGTTTTTGTCCCTATTAGTCCGGCCGTTGATCCAACCATGACCAGCAACCTGACATCTGCCCGTGGTCTCAGTTTGAAGGACCTCCTCGAGAAACAGGATTTTCCGGGTGCCAATGTCACTGCTTCAAAGAAAAAAGGGGAACAGCCTAACGTAGCCGGTAAGTTGATCTCAAAATTACCTTCAAATTGAATAACATTTTCAATTATTACCATCCTCATCATCTATCGACAATAACATCATCTTTTTTTGTTTCTTCAAAATGTGATTCGTTCAGTAAATCGATAATTATTTCTTGTTAAGGACATTGCCCCTCTCTATTTTTTCTTTTAGTTTTTATAACTCAGTTAAGTTTCTGTCTATAAATCGAGATTAGATTAAACAACTGCGAAAGATTTTCATTTAATCTTTTTTGTTAGAATTTTCCTCTTTCTTCTTCTGTTTCTTTACTCTGACCATTTTAACAAACTCAAGTCGTTGGTTTTCAAGGTAAATATCGCAAAATAATTAAGACGAAGAGTATAAAATGAGAAATAATAATTAAATTTTTTAGTTGACCGCTGTTACTAAAAACAATAGAATAAAATTTAGAAGTGGGCTAATGGATAGAGCTTAGAGGTCAAGAAAACTAGTGTGAAGTCCTTCAACTTATAGAAAATATCAATTTCGGATTCGTTGACAATGATTTAAGCGTGGGATTTTCTAAAGTGCGCTGGTTGTTGCAATAAAAGAGAAAACAGCCAGGCTTGAGAAGCCTTGATCTTCGGGCAGTTGTATCGGGGAACTTTTCTGCTGCTTGGAGCTCCCCATTTTCGGATATTGGAGCGCATTCCACGGCGCCAATCGAAACTTTCTCTGGGCATGTCCTGCGGATTTGGGAGTTGATCTCCTTACTCATGGAGGTCTTGTAAAAGCAAGGGTACAGCCACTTCTTCCTTCAGACCAAACACCAGAGTTTTACTAACAATCTCTTGTACATTTATACCATTTTAGACTTATATAAATTAGAAATTGGTTTTCCTTTCCTCAAGAAGCTTCCTTATTTAGTTTCCTTGCCACGTGCACCCGAACTTGTGAGACTTACAACAAAGTTTTGGCTGGAGTTTCCGATCATTGATCCTCCCACTTTAATTGTCACAAACGTAAATTTTGAGGAATTTCATTTTTCTCTTTAATCTTCGGTACAGATGATTGGGTTCTATTTAGAAACTATCAAAGCTTAATATTTCTTTAAGTTGTATTCTAATACACAAGATTTATCCTCATTGAACCAAGATTTCAAGCCCTCTTTTTTAAGAATGAATTGCTGATTTGTTGGTTTTGAATGCAAAACATATTACTATTGAAAGAAACTAGATAATAGTTCAGCATTACACATTGAAAAAATGTCATTAAAGTTAGCTTTCACTCATTGCCCTTGATAGTGAATTTTTTCTTTTTTTGTCTGCTAGGAAGCTTCGTAATCAATATATTGTTGTGTTCCTTAAATTCTATGTTGTACCTGTGTTCAGATAATGTTTCAGAATTTTGTGTTGCCAAATGTCTTGCGGGAATTCGGGATTATGGAATCCGTTCCTTCGTTATTGTGTAACAGACGTACGTACGAAAGGAAGTCAACTGTTTTATTTGGAAGGGATGTTGTGAAACACCCACTCTATACTTTTTCGAATTATTGTTTGAATTGTGGTCTTTATTAGTACTGTACCTGTCTAATGCACATATGAGGAATAAGCAACATCCTTTTGATCTCTGAGTAAAGCTGTTTGATTGGAATTCTATGTTAATAAGGGATGCATGCAATGGCTTTTTTTTTTTTTTAGGTTATGTTGGTCTTGTGACTTGAGTATTTAAGCATTTATCTGTCCCCTCTTGCTTGAGATCTTTGGTATTTCTGGATTTGTGTAGAATTTTCATTGTCTTTGCTGAACATATTCACCAAGTATTCGTTAAATAGCTTCTCTTCCAACTTAGTCGCCTGTTTCAAAAGTGTTATTTGCATCGTGCAGGTTCAGTTTATACTAAATTAAACTTTATCTCTTTCTCAACTGATTTATTAAATTGACACAACCCCACCAAAAGGAACAAATGATATTAGTGGGAAGAAAATGTCTACAATCGGGGGCAGAAACTGGATTGCCGATGCAGTTTTCCAGGTGCTCTCTTCCGAAAACTTCCATTTAAACCCACAGCAATTGCCCTGAGGATCGTTATTATTGGGTTTTGACCGAATTTAGTTTAGTGGGGTTTTTGTTTTTTTCAACTCAAGCCTCTGGTTTTCTGATACAATTTTCGCCTGAGCTTTGTCAATGAAAACAAAATCGGAAATTAAAATGTTTTTGACATAAATTCAGTTCCATAAATTTCTAATGATAGTCTGATTGGATTAATGTGAAATAAAGAGTAAAGAAAAATTAAAACTCTACATTTGTTTTCAGAAATCTATATTAGCACTAATTAGCAGTTTAATTAGTATTCTTAAAATATTAGAGATTTTTATATGATTTTTATCCTTTAATTTCCAAATATTTGTTGTGTATTTTGATGATGATGGTTGTGTTCGTGGAAAAGGAAATGGGTGTTGGTGGAAGACAGAAACTAATAATATTAGAGATTTCTTCATCCTGACTCTTTCTCCACAAAATATATTTGGTTAAAACCGTGTCACCATAAGTGTGTGGGTGGTGGAGGGGAGGAATGCCGGACTAAATACCTTGCTCTAGATAGTTATCTCCCTTTACGTTCCAAGTTCAAATCACACCAAAGGCTGCTTTACAGTCACCTGTGGATCGGTAGACTCGTTAGACGGTAGGATAAATAGCTAGACGCTAAATTCAAATCCCACCCCCGACAACCTCTGCCCGGAGCCGATAAGAAACATCAAATACCTGTCAGATATTTGGGTCGATTTTAAGAATCATGCGTGTGAATTTAACTGTGTTCATTTGAATAAGCAGATGCATTTATTTATGCTGTGCGCATTTATTTAACTGTTTACAGCTATAAGCAGATACACACTTGTATAATGTATATTGCGTATTATGTATATATATAATAGATCTGTGTGAATTTATGTTTATATCTAAAAAGTAGATACGACTAGATGTGTATGTATAAATATACACGAATGAATTTATTTGACTGTGTATACATATATATAAAAACTTATATGTGTGTGTGTGTGTGTGTCGCGCGCACGCGAGCTAAGATTTACTTACAGTTTCCAGCTGGGTACACGAGTACTAAGCTGCTTGGTGCGTGTAAACTAAAACACGTGACTGACGTCCTGAAGCCGCTTCACTACGTATATAGGTTAACTTATTTCTGTCGTTCATTCACTTGATCATTAAACCCATTTTCTATTAAACATGCCTTATTCCTTGCGGACCTTTCTCTTATATATTTTCTTAAAAACATTAATCTGGAATTAAAAAAATATGTCGCCTTTCTCCCCCGATTCCGTTTCGTCTTCTCATTCCATAATTCGCAGCTTTTTAGAAGCAGTTCTGTTAGTAAAAAGCTGTTTACAAGGTTTTTGCCTTTCAATCAAAGAATTTCGTAATTGGTTAAAATGTAGTTTAGCGACGTAAATTCTTCGCTGTCACCTTTTTTTCTTTTCTTTTTTTTTTTTTAGTTATTTTCTTTTTTCATCCTTTTTCTTTATTATTTATTGTTGTGGCCCAGAATCCCAACATTTTTTTATGTGAAAAAGGATTATATTAAATAGGATTGGTGAGAGTTCTATTGTAGTATTTTTTCGCTGTGTTCGCTAATAAAATAGAGGTTTTTAAGTCAATCAATCCCAATAAAAACAATTCTTTCTCACAGTTAATAATAAAGAAATAACAATATTTTGTTTTACCTATTTATTATTTTTATCCGAGTATTTACTTGTTGACCATGAATTTTTTTTTTATGTCTGTTAATAAGAAAGAAATGAACGCAATTAAATTCTACAGCTTAGTGGATTACGAAGTTTTAAATTGCAATATAAAATTAGACATGCATTTACTTATGGAAGGAAATGCAAGAAATAATTTCACATACTGATGTAAATAATTATGTTCACTGTCACCATAACAGTTCGTTCATCAGGAAGAGTTTAGAAAATCACACTGATTTCTTATTTATTTACAATAATTAATTTGGCAGATGTTCTGAAATAGTTATTTCAGAGCAGTGTTGCATGAAAGTTCTGTGCAAGAATCCACTTCTTCTTCATTTCTTTATTTTCGTCACTCTTTGTAAGCATGAATTTGAAAGAAATTATTCATTTAAATTTTTATTAACTTTCGCTTGATGCAGAAGTTATATGTAATTTTAAATATATTTTAGAATGATTTTCCAAAATGAAAAAAAAAAAAATTTTTTTAAATCAAATTCTGCTGCAAAAGACTTGAAATGTTCGTTTAGAACTTGTTGCTTCCACAGAGTCATTGTTGATTTGCTGCCGGTTTCTCATGAACTTATAATAGAAGCATCTATGTTTGTAGCATGTAAATTTAGATTTTAATTCATTTAAGGCATATGTCACTTAATTGGCCACCTGTTGTATATATAATTAATCAAAAACTATCTTCCTTTAAAAGTTGGTGTTGATATAGAAACACTTTCATTTCTTAATTCAAACAATTTGTTTAAAATGTTTTCTTTTCACAACATTTGCAATTCACAATGTAAAAAGAGGATATTATTAATCCTGCTAGTTTGAAGTCCACACATACTTGAACAGTTTACAATTAAGGGACATATATACACTGCAGTGCACTCGTGAATTGGCATCACTGTTTGGATTCTCTGGAACAATCCATTGTTGACATTGCCCATGCTCTATCAGTACCCATTCTGAAACATTACTTTAAAAGCATTTAGTCCTGTCTGTAAAATGGTTGGTGTTAGAAAGGCATCCAGCTGTGAAAACTATGCCAAAACAGACCTCCCCAGGGCTGGTGCCATGTAAAAAAAACACCCAGATCACTCTGTAAAATGATTGGCATTAGGAAGGGCATCCATCTGTAAAAACCATGCCAAAGCAAACAGTGGGGCCTGGTGTTGTCTTCTGGTTTGCCAGCTTCTGTCATACCAGCATGAAAGATGGATGTTAAATAATGATGAAGAGATGTTACATTTTCAATACTGACATTAACTTTTCCTCCAATAATTATGTGGATACTTCATCTTGGTTATCAGGTTTGAAACTTCATAAAATGCCAAAGTGCATTTATTTCTATTTAAAAATTTTTTTTTTTTTTAAGCAGAACATAAATCAATCTTATTTACAAAAAATCCTATTGGTTTATTTAAGTATTTAGGATGTTGGTTATCCAAAAATTATTTTAGTTTTGATAATCACATGACATCATTTGATAATTCGGTATTGTAAATAAATGCTCATTACTACTAGTGCCATTGAAACCAAACTTCAAATGTATGTCACAATATGTACTGGTTCGAATAGTTTTACTTCAGTTCTTCTCTTCTCTTAATTTTTTATTGTGGTTGGTTGGACATAAGTCAAACTGCTGTTTTATCACCTTAGCCAGTTTTCTTTATTGAAAATAGAGAAGTACTTCCTGAAAAATATATTAGAAAAAAATCAATAAGTAATCTTGATAAATAAATTAGAACAAACAACCTTGATTTGATAATGATAGATCAATAAGCATGTTCGTTTAGGTCAGGCAAATTAAGGGTGCTTCACTATTATTTTTGCACTTTCAATAAATGGAAAATATGTGGCCAAATTCCCAATATGCTTTCTGTATTCACAGAATTAGCTCTTACTATTATGTGTTTAAACACACAGTGACCATTGCTGTACCTGCATTACAGGTGTCACCTGACAGCCCACTCTGTAGAATTTTGGGGGTACATTCCACACATAGACTGACTAGTCAACTGAATAAACTAAATTTTGAACACTTTTCTAGTTCTTAGGACAATTATTTTATGTTTCCTGGCATTCTGTAAATTTTTTTCCTTGGAAGTTGATAACAGTCACTGGATCATATGGTTTTGGGAAATGCTGAACTAGGTGAGGTTGCAAAAGGTTGCTGCCGTATTGCTGTTTTCAAATTTTTTAGGCATCATTGTTCAAGTGACCCAGCAAGAAAGAGAGCTTGAAAACTCTTGAAGTGGTATAGATCACTCTGGAAATGAGGCTGTTGATTGTCGTGCAAAACACACGCTTGGCAAATTGGGACAAATATGCTGCTAGAATAACAAGCAAGATAACAAGACCAGATATATTTTTGTCAGATTAAAGAGTACAAGTATGTAACAAAAGGGTTTCAGAAGACAGTGCCTGGTTAGCATGGGAAACTTTTGACTGAAAGAAGCTGTCATGGAGATTAGAACTAACGCGGTTGCAATTCCTTCCTGGGGTTGGTGAATGATGTGATTGCATTGTTTTGTCAGTTTTAAACAGTGGGACTAGTGTGACACAACTGTCATCAGTGTGAAGGTTATTCATTATTGGAACTTCTGGCATTTTCCTTGGTAGAATATTTGTGGTAGCAGAGCCAAATACTGAATATCCTTGTTATTGCACTAAAATGGCCAATAAAGTAATAAAAAAATAAAGTAAAGTTACCTTCTCGAGTCATACTGACTCATAAGGACTTGTTTCATGGCGTATTTATTCCCCACCTGGACAGAAAGGCAATCCACATCAGGATTGCTCATTTTGGTCAGCTGAGTGGACTGGAGCAACATGAATGAAGTGTTTTACTCAAGAACACAATACAGCACCTGATCCTCTGGAATTGAAACCACAATCTTACAATCCCGAATCCAATACCCTAACCACTAAGCCATGTGCCTCCACAACTCAAATGGCAATGCAGTTGTATAATTCAATGAGAATTAACACCAAGTTATATCATGTTGTTTTCTACAAGGCATGGAAGGGCAAACCTTGAATAGTGCTAATGACTGGAAAGTACAGGTGGATTTGGGGGAAAGTGCTCGTGTTCACAAGCTATATTGCAATAACAAGGTTGTGTCCCAACTTTATAGTATAACATGACTTGACAGAAATTTCCTGAGTGAGCAGGTATAGTTGAGGTGTGCACATGAAAGGAAATGCCTAAGATATGAAGAATAGAGGGAGCTGTGTGAGTCACAGGAATGATAGTTTACAGTACTGCCAATGGAAGTGTGGTGATAGTGTCTCTAGTTCAAGTGACGACAGTGTCCTCTTGGTCTAGAGGAAGTGCAGGGAGTCAGTATCAGTGAAATAAAGCAATCTTTGGGTTGTTTGCAGCCATCCTTGGTTTGGAGATGCACGGTTTGGACTGCATGGTTAAAAGGAAGGTACAGATCATGCTACAATTTGGACCAAACGTACCGGGACATTCCTTTGTAGCATCAATGCTGCTTGGGCACTACTGGAGGAAGTGATCCTGCCAGAATTGCCAAAATCATTGTGAACTCAAATCAACATGTGAAGATAATGCCATGCAGTGCCAATTGTGTGTAAAATATATGATAAATAAAACAAAACTATTGTTGTTAATTACAAGATGTCATAATAGGTAACAAAACTCATAGAGCTGTTCCTTTTCGCATTACATTGCTCATACTGTCTAGAAGGGCATCAACAGCACAGCATCCCATTTCTCAACTCTGAGAATCCCACAGTCTAGGTAAAAATAAAAATTATTATTTTTTAAAGTTATTTTAATGAGAGATTCGCTTTCATATTTTGTCCTCTAGGAGGAAAGAAAAGAAAAGTGCAGATTTCTTTTTACAAAAGTAAACAGTGTACATTAGCTATATTGGTATTATAATTAGATTATGGTATTGAAGCAAAATAGCAAGAACCAACAAGTTTCATTTTGGTTTATGATAAATTCCTCTTTATTTAAAAGCATGAAATATTGATATTTCTAAAGTGAAACATTTGACCCATATATTGTTTTTGTTTTTAAATACATGCCAAAAACAAACTCTGCCACCACCAAAAATGACTTGCACAATTACAAAATATTGGCTGTTTTTGTTGTTGCTGTTTGGGCTAGACAGTAAAGGAGAATGACAAGTGGCAAGGCACAGTGTGAACTCCTGTTCAATACATACTACTATGCAAAAGGAAGGGTGCAAAATGTTGATAACATACATACCTTCCTGTACACACACACACACACATAAAATGTCACAACAGTTCAATAACCCACCTACTGGATCTAGTGAGCATATGTATCTTAATACCAACAAAGGAGATGTAAGCCACGATGAAAAGCACCAATTACAGCCAAATTGTAATTGTAGAAATGTTTATGATATAAGTAACATAGTAACAACGTTGGAAAATGAAGTCAGAATTGCTATATATACAAATGAATATGATAAATGCTCATGCAGAGAAAGATCAAAATGCCCATTGATGAACCTCTGTATGAGTACAAAACTTCTATATAAATGTACTGTGCACACAAGAAAAGGACCATATGTTTCCATTGGGAAGACAGCTGCTTCATTTAAGAATCATTATCTCAACCATGTCGCCAGCTTCAAGAGAATCAGTAAGAGACATTCAATGTCTTTGACTGATTGTGTACGGCGACTGAAGGAAGATTAAATTAAGTACAACCTAACTTTGTCCATAGTAAGGCATGCAAAACCATCCAATATCATTTCCAAGAGGTGCTGACTCTACTCCAGGTATTTCCTGTTTATTCTGTGGACCAATAAGATCACTAATAGAATTGTGGAAAGACTCTCAAGATGTGTGTGTGTGTATATCATCATCATCGTTTAACGTCCGCTTTCCATGCTAGCATGGGTTGGACGATTTGACTGAGGACTGGTGAAACCGGATGGCAACACCATATGTATATATCTGCAGCTCTTAGTGGTCCAAATCAGAGGTGCAATCTATGTGGGTGTCTTTTCAAAACATTGTCTGGTTTAAAAAGCCACATCAGATGCCATGATGGTTCTAAGGGGTAGGTACAGGAGGTGGTCAAACACTTCATAAGGAGTAGACAACCACCATGTGTGTGTGTGTGTGTGTATACAGAGTGCGGCAAAATGATTTAACATGTTTGTAGGTTTAATAAAAGCAAAATAGAGGAAAGAACAAAAAATGTGTTTTTACTTACGAAATGTATGTATAGTGCCATTTTCTTTCATTTGGTTTTAAGAATTAAATCAGTCAAGTGGGTGCTGCCACTGTCCACAGATAATATGTGGCGATGAGATAATATGTGTGTGCGCACACACACACACAGGATCAATGTTTTTGCATCCATTTTTTTTTCCTATGTTTGTATCAGTTATATGAGATTTCTTACTTTAGATATTCTATGGCCAGATGTCCTTCCTGATGGTGCTAACCTTTTGTTATCTTGTTTTCAAGCTAAGTTCTTTTTTTCCATGTTGAATAGCTGAATTGGAGCCATATTATTCATGGGAGACAAACAATTGTTAACACTGCCAAAACAATCTCAGTGCAGAGAAACAGACACACACACAAACACTTATAATGGTTTTCTACAGTTTCCATGTATCAAATTTCACTTGTTTTGCCTTGATTGACTGAAGGCTGTTGTAGAAGACACTTGCCTAAGGTACTGTTCATTGAGAGCAAAACTGAGGCTATGTGATAGCAAACTGAACTTCTTAACCACAAATTTTTATTCATAGATTAGCTTTGTTCTGGTCTGAATAATCTGTCAGAGTCAACTTGGTATCACAAGGGAAATGGTTAAGTGATTGTTTCTAACAACACTTGAAATTTGTACGGATATGTCCTCCATCTCATGCTAGACCCTCCTATAAGAGCTTTACTTTTATTTGATGCTGCAGATGTGGCCTGGAAGAGACCTCATGACAGGCCCCACACCAGATGGCTGGATGTGATTGGGGAAGATCTCCAAAGGCTCAACGTCACCTTGGAGGATGCAGAGGGGCTGGCATGGGACCACCAGTGATGGAGAGCACTGGTGGACCAAGTCAGCTCTCTGCATGATGGTGTCTCTGGGGCCATTAACTTGGGATGACCCCCCCCCCCATCTCCATCAAGCAAGAGCAACAAGACTTGAAATCTGGTTGGAGAGGAATAAATAATTAAAGTACTACAGTCCTCTACTGGTACTTTATTTTCATTGACCCTGGTACAGTGAAAGGTGAAGTTGATCCTGGGTGGATTCGAATACTGACAAAAAATATTACAAGGGTGTTTTGGTCATTTGCTTTAATGATGCTATCTTAATCCAATACCCATGCACTGTTAATTGCTTTCATAACTGGATAGCATTTATATTGATAACCATGTCACAGAAATTTGGCTCCATGTCTCTTGCATTGAATAGAATAATGTGTTGCTGCTGTGGATTTCCATTGTTATTGCATATACAATGACAACTATTGCAGCTAAAAATACTTTGAATTGTTACATATACCGTTAATGGCTTGAATATGTTCATAAGAGTTTGCAATACATGTGTTTATAGAATTTGTTTTGTTTAAACCAACTAACTCAGATCATAGTATTGCATCTTGTCACATGATTAATTTATGATAAACACTTCTTTATATTTTGTTTTCGGTTGATGGCTTTGCCATACATTTTCTGTGTTGGTTTGGGTTGTCTAGGTCTGCCGCTCATTTTCTATATTGGTTTTGGATTGCTCGGGTCTGCCAGTTTGTATTCGGTGGGTCTATGTTTCCCTGTGTTATATATAATCTTTTGTATCTCACTCCCATGTCATTATATTCACAAGACCAGACTGCAGCTCAAAGCTAACTATTTCTCAAATATTTCTTTCTCCTTTTTCTTTTGTTAGCTGTACCTTTCTTTGATTGTCACTACACAGCACCTCCTTACCAATAATCCTCATCCATATTTGCTTAATGCCTGTATCAATGTGATTAGATCTCTCATATATGTGTGTGTGTTGGCCAGTATTCTGTCATATCTAATTGCTTTTTCACTTCATTTGTACTCATCCTTCCACAAATAGTCGTCCTACTCCTATAAATTGTAAAGAATATTTTTTTGCTGTCAACACAATTTTCTGTCTCATAACAGCATTAATTGTTCGTATCACACTGTTGTATCCCATGCTTCACTTTCTACTCACACCTCATATAATCCGCCTTTTACTCAGAGAACAGTAACCATTTTATGACACATGCTCTTTCTGCAAAACCAATACATCCATTCTTTCTTCCTCAGAAATTCTCTCTCTGTCTGTGTTTTTCCCAGCAGTTGTCAACCTACCACTGTTCAATATTAATTATGTCACACCTTCCGGTCTTGGAGGACCTGTTAATGTCAGGCACCCAGCTCCTTCCCCCAGAGCAATCCAATAATAATAATAATAATAATAATGAAATTTTGGCATACAGGCACAGAAGTGGCTGTGTGGTAAGTAGCTTGCTTACCAACCACATGGTTCTGGGTTCAGTCCCACTGCATGGCACCTTGGGCAAGTGTCTTCTATTATAGCCTCGGGCCGACCAAAGCCTTGTGAGTGGATTTAGTAGACAGAAACTGAAAGAAGCCTGTCGTATATATGTATATGTATATATATATGTGTGTTTGTGTGTCTGTTTCTTCCCCCAACATTGCTTGACAACTGATGCTGGTGTGTTTACATCCCGTAACTTAGCGGTTCAGCAAAAGAGACCGATAGAATAAGTACCAGGCTTACAAAAGAATAAGTCCTGGGGTTGATTTGCTCGAATAAAGGTGGTGCTCCAGCATGGCTGCAGTCAAATGACTGAAACAAGTAAAAGAGTAAAAGAGAGTATACAGCCAGCAATTTTGGGGTAGAGAGCTAGTCAGTTATATCGACCCCAGTGCATAACTGGTACTTATTTCATCAACTCCAAATGAGAAGAAAAGCAAAGTTGACCTCAGTGGGATTTGAACTCAGAACATATAGATGGATGAAATGCTGCTCATAATGATGATGATGATAATCATGAGAATCCCTGGTTTACCATCCATGCAAGAAATGCAAAAGATTGTTTTAGCTGCTATTTCACACGTATTGATAAGAGAATTGTTGCTGTGAATTTTTTCTTCTTCTTTTCTTTTGCCTTCTTTTTTCCCATTTTCATTTTCTTTTTCTTTTATTCCATTGCAACTTTGTAAATGAACAATCTGGTGTATTTATTTTAATGGCCTACCAATATATAATACAGTGAGTTTCTTTGTCCTAGGTGTCAGGAAGACACTTGGCAAGAAACGGAAACAAAATTCAAAAAGCTAATAATAAAAATTATAATAATAATAATAATAATAATAATAATAATAATCACAATATGAAAACAGTTATATCTCTGCCAGGCAGTTGTCCCACCAGAAATATAACATTAATGATTTCAACCTCAAAAATTCTAGCAGTTCTTACAATCTTGTTTTATTTTGTTGTAGATTTATTTCAGCCCAGTCCACTACTATAATTCCTACTGGTTACCTTTAGCAGAGTTCACTCTGTTGTATATATTCAGATCAGGTCTCCAGCCTTAACTCATTATCTTGATGTATTATTTCTCACTGCAGCAAAAACGAATCAGATTCTATTTCCAGAAGACTCTGGACAAAGACCATGAGTGATGCCCTTCCATAGTAAAAACTTTGAAAATCATCTTCTAATTCCTTATCTTGTACTCTCAACGTGATCTCCTCTACATATAATTGTACTCCTCAGTTATTTCCCTATGTCTTGTACACTCAAGTTGATGTCCTCTATATACCCCGTACTCTCAAGCTGATCTGGTATCCTAGCATTGAGGATGGCACTGTCTCGCACAATCTCCTTAACTAAAGGGGAGATAAATATAACAAAAGTTCATTCTGAATCTTTCAGTTTGTTAACAATTCTTGGAGACCCTGCACCTTTCTTTCTTTTAACTTGTTTCCTGCTGTTTTATTCTTTATTTTTGTATGAACATCTACAGCTGGCTCTGAGCATTTGACTGAGGGTAGGCACTTTCTGCCCTGATCAGGATGAAGATGGTGATGAATCACTGGTTCTAACAATTCCATACTTCTTCCTTTTCACTATCACTAAGGAGAAAAAATATCTGTGTCATTTTGGAAAGCACACTCCAAAATCAAGACATGGTTTGATTATTCAGAATGCACAGCTATTTTCTTTTAGAGTTTTCCACTGCTTTAATATCTTCCCTATACTCTTCATTCTCTTCAGTATTTGGACACATCCTATATATCATAAGATGGATTATCTGAGAAGTTTAAGGGTTCTGGTAAGAAAGCATGATGACAAGTTTACTAATGTTTATTCCTGATACTTCCTTTCATGCTGACTCCCATAAATTGAAACAAACCCGGTTGTGTTTTGCATATTTATTATTGCTGGGGTTTTAAAGCTGTATGGTTCCTAATTGTCCCCTGCTGCTGTAGTGTTTAGTATAGTACCAACATTAGACAAGATGGTTTCCTTCACTCAGAGTTTTACAGAATAACCATGATTAACAGCAAGAACAGATGGTTAATGATAACTTTTCTAAATTCCTAGAGATAGTGTCCATAGACTATAAACAAAATTATCATATATCAGTGGTTGCTAACATATGGTCCATGATATATTTCTGATAGAGTTGCAAAAACAAAAATCCATTTTTACTAGCTCAGTCTCAAGAAAAGGGCCAGTGCCCTTAACCATCACAGGTCTTCTTACCATGGAGATTAATGTTCCTATTGAACTTTTGCAACTCAACCTCTCCAAGGCAGTCATGACCCATGGCAGGAATTTCAGAAGGATGAAGTTTTAGGGAGGAAGGGAAGAAGGACTGTGGTTAGGGAGTAGTGTGGGGCCCTGTGGGGTTGGACATAACAAGGGTGATAGGGGGAGGAGGAGGTTGCAGAGGGTTATTGATTTTCCAAGATCGGACTTGAGTGTAAAATACTGGGGTCTGTTGTATGTGTTGTAGCTGATGGCAGAGAATCAAAGTTTTGTACTTTTAAGATTTCCCCCACTGCTCATCCACAGTTTCTCTTATGGAGGAAGAATAGGAAAGCTGGAGGAAACTTTATCTTACTTCGGCTTTTGCCTGTCCTACATGTCACACGTGACACACAGGACTTACTACCTTGGCATCCATAGATCATACATGATACATGTTCCTAGTTTGTTTTTTGACTACCATTGGGTAACATGGGGCTTATGAAAGAAAAGCTTCATACTATTCAGAGCGTATGGAACAAAGGCTAACTAAAAAGTCTGTAAAAGTACATGGCCATTGAGAACAAACTTATGAGAATGCTTTGGATAAGCAAAGAGTTAATTTGCAAGACACAAAGCATTTTACACACATGCATACAAAGAATGTTGATAATATATCATAATGTTATTTGTTATACTTGTTTTAAAATGTCATCTTTGACAAGGATTCAAAGATGTGTGAAGA
The DNA here is from genome assembly GCF_046866305.1 of Octopus bimaculoides. Lineage (NCBI taxonomy): Eukaryota > Metazoa > Mollusca > Cephalopoda > Octopoda > Octopodidae > Octopus > Octopus bimaculoides. Next base: position 119,625,094 of record NC_142933.1, on the reverse strand, counting down.
ATATTGACTTTTTCAGTAATATATATTGTAACTAATTATTTCTACTTTGCTGCTGGGTAATCTTTAGAAAGACATTTTATAGATAAAACTTTTCCTCTGAGATCTGTAAATGGTCTTTACTTCTGTTTAATTATAACCACCAATGTTTTTTTTTTTTTATATATCACTGTTTATTTTATATCCCAACTGAAGGCATGTAGCTTAGTGGTTAAGCTGTTTATCTTATGACCATAAGTTTGTGGCTTTGATTTCTTGGTTGAGCAATGCATTGTGCACTTGAATAAGGCATTTTGTTTCATGTTGCTGCAGTCTGCTCAGCTAAATATTCATACCAGTTGACTTCTGGTGTAGCCTTCTCTTACTCCTCTTGCTGTCAGATCCTTGTTGTGCCACTGGGTCTCATGAAGCATCATTCTGCCCTGTGTGCTAACAATTTTTGTCTTTTCATCTATATTTCCTCTAGAATTTTCTTTCGATCATTTTAGGCTTCTTTTCCTATTATCATTAACTTATCTACAAGTAAAATACACGTCACTGAGATTTCATCATTTACCCTTTACCTGTCCAAAGCATTTTCATAAGTTTGTCCTAAATCTCCATGCTTGTTTTCAAGTTTGTTTCGTACATTCTGAATAAAATAAAGCTTTCCTCTCATAAGTCCCATGACTCCTGGTGCTTGAAGTAAAATTAGGAATGTGTATTTATATATTATGATGCATGGGCAATTGGGGATTATGTCTTGTGTGTTACATATGACACACAGGACAGGCAAAGGGTTAAGTCTCTCAGCTTCTCTATACCCTCACAACCCTCTCTCTTTCATTCCATCAAAAAATTCCTAATTACTTGTTTCTTCTTAACTTCCTCTGTCTCCTGTAAATTCAAAGTCTACAACCGATGATTAATTTTCATCTCTTGCTTGATATTGTCAATCTTTTTCTCTTTTTCATCTTCCAATGCTCTACAGGATTTTACTTTATATCACTTTGCACTTACTAACAACCACCTTTAAAATCTTGTTCCAGATCAACTACAAATAAATGTTGTGAACAGTTCAAATCCATCTCAATGCAGTTAGCATGCAAGAATCTATTCAAAAATATTTTTTAAATTCGAATCTATAAATTGCTAAGAATTAATAAGAATGGCTGCTTAATCTAAAACAATTTAGTATTTGTGTGATAAAGAGGATTTTGGGCTTAATCTCTTCCAATAAAATTAATCTATTAAATATATAAACCAGTACTCCAGCAGCTTAAGATTATATTGAATGAAAAGACTAGTTGAAATGTAAGTCTGGGTTATTCTGTGGAGAAAAAATTTAAATTTAAGAATTATTTTATTTTGTGGTCTTAAATAATAACAATAAACCTTTCTACTATTGGCACAAGGCCTGAAATTTTGGGGGATGGGGATAGCTGATTACATCGACTCCATTACTCAAATGGTACTTTTTTCATCAACCCTGAAAGGATAAAAAGCAAAATTGACCTCAGCAGAATATGAACTCAGAGCATAGCAATGCCACTTAGCATTTCAATCACTGTGCTAACAATTCTGCCAGCTCACCATATTGATGATAATAATAATAATAATAATAATTCTTTCTAATTTTGGAACAAGGCCAGCAGTTTTAGAGAGGAGGATTAGTTGATGCCATTGACACTAGTACTTGACTGAGTTTTTATTTTATCGATCCTGAAAGAATGAAATGCCAAATTGACCTCAGTGGGATTTGAACTCAGAACATACAGAGCTAGAAGAAATATGGCAAGGCATCTTGTCAAACATTTTAACAGTTCTGCTAATCCACCTAATAATAATAATAATAATCCTTTTTGCTACAGGCACAAGGCCTGAAATTTTGGGGGAGGGGGTAAGTCGATTACATCGACTCCAGTACTCAGCTGGTCCTTAATTTACTGACCTTGAAAGGATGAAAAGCCAAGTCAACTTCAGCAGAATTTGAAATCAGAACGTAATGATCAGCGAAATACCACTAGGCATTTTGTCTAGCATGCTAACAATTCTGCCAGCTCGCTGCCTTAATAATAATAATGATTTCAAATTTTGGCACAAGGCCAGCTATTTCAGGGGAGTGGGTTAATCAATTACATTGACCCCAGTCCTCAACTGATATTTATTTTATCAATCCTGAGATGATGAAAAGCTAAGTTGATCTTGGTGGCATTTGAACATAAAGATAGACGAAATGCCACTAAGCATTTTGCCTGACGTGCTAACAGTTCTGCCAGCTCACTGCCTTGATACTGTTACAAATATTGGCTCATAATATGGTGGGTTAAAAACACCATGGGTAGCAAAAAAGGTGTAAGGCTATCCATGAGACTCAAATCTCACATCCTCTGTATTTATGATAACTGTGCTAACCTTGTACATCAAAACTATAATATTGACAGTAACAGAACAAAACGATATGGTATACTGTGCTTGTTCATTTTAAAATAAACTACTTGATAGGTACATATTCTCATTGACTGGGGTTCTTCTCCTTTAATGTTTAACGTTGCTAATATCACATATTTCAAATCATTTTTCTGATAGCTAATCATATATTAAACACTTTGGTATTCTTTATATGTATGTAACAAGTCACAAGCTTTTTTATGTGGTTAGTTATATGACTTGTTAGAAATAGTGGCCAAATCTCCCTCAAATAATATTTTTCAATATCTTCCACTCCAGCTGTGAATTTCTTGTCATTTTGTATAACTATGGCTAATGTGTCCTTTCTGTTTTTAAGGCATTAGAAGTGTGAGCTGATGAGATTTAGTAGCTAACTCTAGCCAGTCAAGCAACAATGTAACGGTTCTCTTGTTAACTCTGTTGTAAGGAGTGTAGTGATAGACTTAGCGTACCATTTAGCATATGTAGTTGTACAAATATAATTTTACTGAAGTAAAAGTGTAGCATAGCAATAATATATCTGTGTCATAGGTGACTAATTCCTTTCATTGCACGTACATAATGTGCCTTTGTACGAAACCCATTTTAGAAACGTTTTTTTTTTTAGTCGCTTAGTCATGTCTGGAAGGGAAAGGCCCACGAGCTTTCTTCTGGCAAGTGAAAGAGAGGAAGCTATTTTCAGACTGGAGACTTGACCCCCAAATAATTGGAACAAGGCATACTTCTTTAAAGGACATTCAAGGTTCAGATGATGGTGTTAAACTGGTCAAAGGATTATATCTTCCATCCAAGAACAGGAATGATCCATTCCTCCAACAGACTTCCACCAAATTTCTCCCTATGAGGTTGTGGTAGAAGACACTTGTGCAAAGTACTATGGTGCCATGCAGTAGGATTGAAGCTGGCACCAAGCTGTAGCAAAGTGAACTTCTTAACTATACAGCCACGCCTTCTTTCATTTTCATCTTGGTTTGAAATGTTTCAGTATTAATTAGAGAGTTTATACAGTGCCAATTAGCTTATATGGAGTCCTATAAACACTGTGTTGGTGGAGACAAGTTTCACCTCATTTAATCCGAAATGAATTTATACAACTTTTGAAATATCTAGTCATTCTAGACTCTCATTCTCTGCTGCTAACTGTAGCAGTAGAATTGCAATCATCTTGTATGTGTGTGTGTGTGTGCTGGTTTTTTCTTTAACTGTGTTAGTTGCACATTACTACTGATGTGAGGTTAACTTGACCTTGTTCTTATTAAAATAAATTAGTCCTATAAATTAAATAACACATGCACATTAAAAAAGTGTAATTATGAAAATAATTGGATTCTTTATCTTTTTTTTTTTTGCAACAAAAAAATTTTGTTTATTTCCAATATATTCATTTTTGACATACATTTTACGTTTTGAAGTGAAGGAAATTGTCTGAAAATAAGAATTGTACAATCTCTGATAAAACATTTTTTTTTAATCATATTCAACAGTGCTTATCTTGAGTTTTTTGGTGCTTTTTTCCCTCCCCTCTATTTCTATTTTATTACTAAGATATTGGTGCTATATTGTGCTACAGAATATATAATGTTTTAGTCAACATTGCATGCAATAGACAGGTGTAAAAACCTATCCCTATTAAGCCCTTTTCATACCAATCTGCCTGAGACTATCCTTTTTGTTTTAAAATGATCTAAATTAAATCTTTCCATCAACATTTCATGTTAATCTATATTCCAAACACCAGACAAAGTTATTTTACTAAATTCTTTGTTATTTAAAAAAAATTAATTGGAACAACAGCTGTATATATTTCAGCAGAAATAGAGTAACGACGGTGTTAATTAGACAGTGTGATGAAGCCAATCAATGATAAAACTTCAAAGTCGTTTGGATGTTATTCACTGCACCATTATAAAGAATGATTTTAATGTGTCCTCATACAATCCTGTATAAAACTCTTATATCTGCTTGGGAATTTGGCTTCTGAGAAATAAAAAGAAATTATATATGTAATGGTAGATTTCACAGCTATTTAATACACCACCCAAATAACTCAACACAATGCTTCCAGTTAAAATGTGAGAAAAAGTTTGCTTATTTTCGGATAACCATTATTAACTCATTACGTTTAGGCATAACAGACTCACAAATCATCATCAGTATTTAATGTTACTATTATATGCTGGTATGGGTTGAATTTTAAAATTTGGGGGGGGGGGGGGTCTGAGACACTGTTTTATGACCAAATACCTTTTTTTGATGTCAGCCCTTTCAGTTACTTCTTATGACATGTAGGAATGTAGTATACCTATTCTAAAATAAGATATGCACAGTAAAACAAATTTTAAAATGTATGAAAAAAACTACTTAGGTTCAGTTTCACCGCACAGTACCTTCGGCAAGTGTCTTCTACTTTTACCTCAGGCTTACTAGTTACCTTGTGAGTAAAATCGGTAGATGGAAGGTGTGTGTGTGAAATTTGTCATTTCTGCATTTTGTCTTAAGTCATCTGAGTGAAACTAAGATGCAGCATTGTGATTTCATTCCTGGTGAATATTACAGTCCATTACTCTGTGCTTCTGATGTGTTTAGAATAAAAACCGCCTTGTAAAAACAGGAAAAAGCTGACAACAACAAGAGCATCCTCATTTAACGTCTGCTTTCCATGCTAGCATGGGTTTAACTGGAGCTGCACCAGGCTCCATTCTGCTTTGGCTTGGTTTCTACAGCTGGATGCCCTTCTTAATGCCAACCACTTAACAGTGTGTACTGCTTGACTTTTATGTGTTACCAGCATGTGTGCCTTTTACATGTCACCGGCACTGGCCACAACCACAATTGATGTGTCTTCTCAAGTATAGCAAATTGCCAGAGGTCTCAGTCACATGACACAAACTCCATGAGACTCAACAACCAAACATCATATTTCACCACCTCGTCCAACATCTTCTTTAGTCTACTTCTTCTTCTTCAGATTTCCTCCACAATTGGAGGTTGGCACTTCTTTATGCTGCTGTCCTTATCCATACTCATCACATGACCATACCAGTGCAGTCTTCTCTCTTGCACGCTACAATCTAGCCATTAATATATCATCTAAAAGATGTACCTGTCCATCCTGTGCCAGTATAGAAAAAAAATGAACAAATACATTTAGAGTTCAATCTTAGAGTTGAATTTTTTAACAATATTTATTTGATTTTTACCAATTAGTTTATTCATGTTTAGTTTATTTGTAATGTTATAACAAGTTTAATTAAGTCTGGTATGAAAAACAGATAAATGTCAACGCAGCTTCAAAAAACACATGACCATGTGTGTTTTCATGTGATCTAATCTTGGTTAATCTTTTGTTGAGAATATGTTGATATTTTCTGACATTTCCAGATGATCAGATAATAATTAAAAACAAAAACGTTACATGACGAGCACATAATGAGCTATTCAGGAGCCTAAAGACAAAAAGGATTTCTTAGAAGAAGCTTTATAATATCTGTATGATCAGTTTATAAACAAAACTAACATTTTGTTTATAAATTGATCGAGTGTGTATTATGGCTCATGAGTACATTGACCACCTGATATAATAATTCTCACAGTACACTAGACTTTTACTCTGGCAATCAGCAGGTGTTAGGCATTTCTATCTCATTGGAACACCTGTTTAAACTGATTTCAGTATATGTCACACAAATATTGTCTCTGTTGCCAATTATTTTACTTTTTTTCTTTTTTTTTTTTTTTTTTGTAAATTCAATAGATTCACATAAAATAGTCCACTTTCTGCTTCTACCACACTTTCTGTCTGACTTCTTCTCTTTCTCTCTGATTCACACACATGCGAACATAGGCTGGATAAATCGTCATAGTTTGTGTCCAGTTCTTATTTAGAGTTGTGATTGGGAGACCATGCCTTGTTCCACTTTGGCATGGTTTCTAATGGCTGGAATTTCGAAAACAATTTTATTGTACAATATTATAACCTCAGACTCTTAGAACCTAGAAATCCAAAGAATTATTTAAAAAAATAAAAAAAGTCTCCAGTGGGTACTGAGTCAGGAACTCACTTAAGGAGTTCAAAGTTTCTTTGGTATCGAAAGCAGTTCCTACAGACACTGTTTCATCACCATGCAACTGTTAATTCACTACAATATTAATCCCCTGAACTTTAACTCCAGGCAACACCAGGTATTTTGGTTAATGTTTTTGTGTGTGTGATGAAATATAAACAGCAGCCTGTTGCAAATGCAATAGGCCTGATATTATTCTGTAGGACAGCAAATAAAAATCCTGCACTGTTGCAGAGGTCAGGTGCCCATTGCATGTGAATTTCTCAAATCAATCCCAGTACTATTTTACAGCTCTTAAATCTAGGCTATAGAATTTTTTGTTTATACCTTATATCGTAGATGCACTGGGTTATGTAACAATAGACTTATGTACTAGCAGAGAAATACTGTGTTCTCCAAGAAATAACAAAACGAATTTATTTGCATCCTTCAAATACAATCACTTAGTAGCAGAATGAATATTTGTTTAACATTCTCCAGTTAAGGTCCCTAGATTGAATGTATACTCACAATATCATGTGTACATGACGTTACATGCACATAAACTGTAATGAAACACATTTGTGTACTAAAGTGACAAGTACAACCGTTACAAGAGTGCAGTTATCCACACATGCACCCACATGCAATTCATTCACATTTGCACAAATTGTTGACTCAAAAATAAAGATCATTCACTCACACATTTTACTCTTACAAAATTAGCACAACTCTCATCTCTATTTATTGTTTTAAACAAGTTGAATATGTCTTCTATAGTTTGACATATATATATGCAAAAGTGTAACGCATGTGTAATCATCATCATCATCATCATCATCGTTTAACGTCCGCTTTCCATGCTAGCATGGGTTGGACGATTTGACTGAGGACTGGTGAAACCGGATGGCAACACCAGGCTCCAGTCTGATTTGGCAGAGTTTCTACAGCTGGATGCCCTTCCTAACGCCAACCACTCAGAGAGTGTAGTGGGTGCTTTTACGTGTCACCCGCACGAAAACGGCCACGCTCGAAATGGTGTCTTTTATGTGCCACCCGCACAAGCCAGTCCAGGGGCACTGGCAACGATCTCGCTCGAAAATCCTACAGGAGCCAGTCAGGCGGTACTGGCAACGGCCACGCTCAAAATGGTGCATCTCATGTGCCACCCGCACAAGAACCAGTCCAGGGGCACTGGCAACGATCTTACTTGGCTTGCCGGGTCTTCTCACGCACAGCACATTTCCAAAGGTCTCGGTCAGTAGTCATCGCCTCGGTGAGGCCCAATGTACGAAGGTCTTGCCTCACCACCTCAGCCCAGGTCTTCCTGGGCCTACCTCTTCCACGGGTTCCCTCAACTGTTAGGGTGTGGCACTTTTTCACGCAGCTATCCTCCTCCATTCTCACCACATGTCCATACCAGCGCAATCGTCTCTCTTGCACGCCACAACTGATGCTTCTAATGTTCAGCTTTTCTCTCAAGATACTTACACTCTGACGGGTATTCACATTGACATTACACATCTAACGGAGCATATTGGCTTCATTCCTTGCGAGCTTACGTATGTCCTCAGCAGTTACAGCCCATGTTTCACTGCCATGTAGCATGGTTGTTCGTACGCATGCGTCATACAGTCTGCCTTTTACTCTGAGTGAGAGTCCCTTTGTCGCCAGCAGTGGTAAGAGCTCTCTAAACTTTGCCCAGGCTATTCTTATTCTAGCAGCTACACTTTCAGCGCACCCACCCCCACTACTAACTTGGTCGCCCAGATAGCGGAAGCTATCGACTACCTCTAGTTTTTCACCCTGGAATGAGATAGAAGTTGTTTCCTGTTTGTTTACAGTCTTTATTGCACCTGAACATCTGCCACAAACAAAAACTAACTTCCTAGTTAACCTGCCTTTGATGTTGCTGCACCTCTTATGTGTCCATAGCTTGCACCTGGTACATCTTATAGAGTTACTACCTACTCCTTTTCTACATACTGAGCAGGGCCATCTACCTGAAGGGGTTTGTGTTTTATCTACCTTCCTACTTATTAGGATTTTGGTTTTAGCTAGGTTGACTCTAAGGCCCTTCAATTCTAGACCTTGCTTCCACACCTGAAACTTCTCCTCTAGTTCTGATAGTGACTCCGCAATTAGGGCAAGGTCATCAGCATAGAGGAGCTCCCAGGGGCAACCTGTCTTGAACTCCTCTGTGATTGCCTGGAGGACTATGATAAATAAGAGGGGGCTGAGGACGGAACCTTGGTGGACCCCTACCTCTGCCCGGAATTCATTGCTGTACTCATTTCCAACCCTCACCTTACTGGCAGCATCTCTGTACATGGCTCGCACAGCTCTCACTAACCATTCTTCTATCCCAAGTTTCCTCATTGACCACCAGATAAGGGATCGGGGGACCCTGTCAAAGGCTTTCTCCATGTCAACGAAAGCCAGGTACAGAGGTTTATCCTTGGCTAGGTATTTCTCCTGCAACTGTCTCACTAGAAATAAGGCATCAGTAGTGCTTTTACCTGGCACGAACCCAAACTGCATCTCATCTAAATTGATTCGCTCCCTAATTAGTTGGACTATGACCCTCTCTGTAACTTTCATAACCTGATCTAACAGCTTGATTCCTCTGTAATTATTTGTATCTAAAGCGTCACCTTTACCTTTGTAGCAGTTGACTATGATGCTGCTACACCAGTCATTGGGTCTGACTCCTTCGTGTATCACCTGGTTCGTAATACGGGTGACTAGGCTATAGCCAACACTGCCAGATATTTTGAGCATCTCTGCAGTGATTCCTGATGGGCCGGGGGCTTTCCCGGTCTTCATACTCTTAATTGCTTTATCTACCCTGGTACTATCAACTCGGATAGCTGGTCCCTCTATTGGGTCGACATACGGCAGGCTCTCTTTCTCCCATTCATTCTCTTTATTAAGCAATCTATCGTAGTGGCATCTCCAGACCTCTTTCTTTGCATCCTCATTTAATGCAAGCGTACCATCATCCATGCGAACACATTTCTCTCCTACAACATCACTATTCTCTCTCCTACACTGTCTTGCAACACGAAATACCTCGAGTCTTTGGTCCTCACGGCGCAGAACATTGGCAAATCTTTCCTTATCTGCTTCCCCTCTGGCTAAATAAACCTGTCGCCTAGCCTCCCTTCTGGCACATTGGTACAATTCCCTGCTACCACCGTTCTTCCAGTCCTTCCAAGCCTGTTTCTTTTGTCTAATAGCCCTGTCTACCTCCTTGTTCCACCACCACGTTACTCTGGGTTGGGAGGGGACCTTACACCACCCACAAATCTGGTCGGTGGCTTTCAACAGGTTGTCCCGCAGAAATCTCCAGTTGTCTTCCACGTTGTATGATGCTATATCCCCTTCTATTTCGTTAAATGCTTCAAGTAACTTGTCTCTAAGTCTCTGTCCGTTTGCAGGGTCTTTAAGCTTCCACACCCTTCTCCTCCAAGCCTGTCTAATTCTGGGCACCCATTTTGCCTTGATCCCAAAGTCGCTAACTACTAATCTATGTTGTGGGGTACATTCTTCGCCAGGGTAGGTTTTGGCATTTATAAGCCGCCCTCTTTCCCTATTTCTGGCGAGGATGTAGTCGATTTGGCTAGAGTGTCTGCTGGAGCGGTAGGTGACTGGCAGGTTTCCTGAAGTTGGTATTGCAGACCATAAGATCGGTTGCATTACAGAACTCCAGCAGTCTGGTTCCCTCCTCGTTGCGGGAACCGAAGCCATAGCCTCCATGTATGCCATGGAAGCCTCCAGCACGACGTCCGACATGACCGTTGAAGTCTCCAGCCACAAAGAGAAGGTCCCTGTCACTCGTCGACGAGGTAGTTTGCAAGAGGGTGTCATAGAATTGGTCTTTCAGACCATCTGGTAGCCCCGGTTGAGGTGCATAGGCTGAGATGACAGTAGCTAATCTATGATGAAGCACTAGTCTGATCTTAAGTACTCTGTCACTTACTCTAACGACCTCGATTACCTTATCCACCCATTTCTCCGCTAGAAGTATTCCTACGCCCCCGACCCCGTCAGTGTTCCAAACACCAAGTAACAGTGTATGTGCATGAACGTAGCTGTCCATCTGTCTGTAATAACACAAATGTTCCTGCATCTATATGTGTGCCTTTGTACATGTGTGTGTGTGTGTCTGATATGGCCAGAAGAGTGCAGCTATGTGAGAATGTATGTGGTTATGTGCATGTTATGTTTTTGGTGTCCATTAACAACGTAATATCTTATCGTCATAGCATTCCCAGGCCACTGCTTGTCAGTAACCAATGTGTCCCCCCCCCTCCTTGAAGCTGAATCTAACTCTCACCAAAACCCCTACACTCTTCCTCTTAACTTTTTTTGTTTGTTTGTTTGTTTGGTCATTCAGAAAATGGTGACAAATTTTGTAATGCATTACTATAATGAAGAAAATTCTTCTGTTTTGAGGTTTCTAGTGAGATGCAGATTTTTAAAGACTACATGGGTCAAAACATTTTATCGTGACATTGTGTCATTTAATTTTAAAATAGTAAACACTCATACAGAGAAACATGCCTTGAATTTTAGTATTGTGTGTATGTGTGCATGCTTCACTATGTTTACTTCTTACTCTTTGAAAACCAATATCGGTTTGTTTATAGTCCTGTAACTTAGCAGTTTGCCAAAATAAAATCAATGTAAGAAGGATCAAATGTAAAATAGTACTGGGATTGATTTGATCAACTAAACCGTCCCAGGCAGTGAGTGCTCTAGCTTGGCCAAAGTTCAATGGCTGAAACTATTCAGAGAGAATATTTATAAATTCTCTCTAAATTCTGGTTATGCCACCTTATCTGTGTGGCATCATCAATTTTTTCCATGCAACAGTTTGTTCTTCACTACTCAGTACTTCAGGCATAATGGGGATACTGAGTGTGTATGAAGAGAGACGTCCATTTTTCGTTTCTGTCTCCAATTGCATTTTGTCTTAACTTTAAAAAAGTCAAGTAGGCTAATAAAACCAACTCCTGTTGGATGTTCAATGTTAAATTTGATGTTGTGAAGGGTATGGAATCGTGTGGATTTTCATGTCTTTATCTCTTGATTGGATTGTCTCAAGGGTGGTGCCCCTGTATCTTTAGAACAATGTGATGTACTGTCTGCAGTGCAGTGCTCCTGATTTTTCTGTTAAGGGTGGCCAGGATCCAATTGAAAGGCAGCTGGATTGTCGATATATGGTGCTTTTGTATTTCCACTTTCATTTCTATTTTATTTATATATATATGCATTATTATATTATATTATATATATATATATAAAATATATAGTTCTTCATTATGAATATTATTCATCATTGCTATAGGTATGCACTTCTTTCTTATATTATATGCACTTTTTTTTTATTGTATATGTATCTCTTTTATCTCATGCATATATTTTAATTTTTATATTTTATATGTAATGTGTATATATATATGGTGTGTGTATATGCTGTGTATTTTTTGCCACATATTGTAATATATATGGTGTACATATGCTGTGTATATTATGCATGTGCATAATATATATATATTACATAACTTACATTGCATATTTTTATGTTGTATATATATTTTATACATTTTATATTGTATATTTATTTCCTTTATTGTTTTATATCTTTTAATTCATAAAGTACCCATGGAAATCCCATGGATATTTTGAAACTTATAAGATTGTCTAAAATTCCCACAGAGAACCATGAAATACATAATTTCTTTTGAAATTGTATTCTTTTGAAGCATTTGATTCTTGAGATGGTATAAAGTCCACTTAGGTAGTTCTGAAGGTGCAGTCTTAAGAGAGAACACATTTGAAAACAATTCTTTATTGTATATATACACATATATAGATATATATTATTATATATGTATTATACATTTGTCTCCTCTTCTATGTTGAGAGTTGTTATCTGTTGTTTTTATGTCATGATGTGACACATTCTAGAAAGAACTAATTATAATTGTCTACAAGAAAGCGGTAGTTTACTTCTTTATGCCTTTCCTTTGTGACTGTGTTATTAATATTGAAAATGTGTTGAAAGAATAATGTATTAAGTTATTTTGATTAATAAATGAAATTGACGATAAAATATATCTATAGTAATAATCTTAAACACTACTACATAAGTATTTTCATATCACAAAAAAAATGTCTACATCCCTGGACTTAAACCCACAATCCCTGTGAATGAAATACAGTAGCTGTCCCCTAAATCTTTCTAAAACTATATATCTATAATTTACATAATACACTTGATTTAAAACATTCCTTTCCTGATCAATTGCTTTATGAGTAATCATCATCATCATCATCATCGTTTAACGTCCGCTTTCCATGCTAGCATGGGTTGGACGATTTGACTGAGGACTGGTGAAACCGGATGGCAACACCAGGCTCCAATCTAATTTGGCAGAGTTTCTACAGCTGGATGCCCTTCCTAACACCAACCACTCAGAGAGTGTAGTGGGTGCTTTTACGTGTCACCCGCACGAAAACGGCCACGCTTGAAATGGTGTCTTTTATGTGCCACCCGCACAAGAGCCAGTCCAGGGGCACTGGCAACGATATCACTCGAAAATCCTACGGGAGCCAGTCAGGCAGTACTGGCAACGGCCACGCTCAAAATGGTGCATCTCATGTGCCACCCGCACAAGAACCAGTCCAGGGGCACTGGCAACGATCTTACTTGGCTTGCCGGGTCTTCTCACGCACAGCACATTTCCAAAAGTCTCGGTCAGTAGTCATCGCCTCGGTGAGGCCCAATGTACGAAGGTCTTGCCTTACCACCTCAGCCCAGGTCTTCCTGGGCCTACCTCTTCCACGGGTTCCCTCAACTGTTAGGGTGTGGCACTTTTTCACGCAGCTATCCTCATCCATTCTCACCACATGTCCATACCAGCGCAATCGTCTCTCTTGCACACCACAACTGATGCTTCTAATGTTCAGCTTTTCTCTCAAGATACTTACACTCTGACGGGTATTCACATTGACATTACACATCCTTGCGAGCTTACGTATGTCCTCAGCAGTTACAGCCCATGTTTCACTGCCATGTAGCATGGCTGTTCGTACGCATGCGTCATAGTCTGCCTTTTACTCTGAGTGAGAGTCCCTTTGTCGCCAGCAGGGGTAAGAGCTCTCTAAACTTTGCCCAGGCTATTCTTATTCTAGCAGCTACACTTTCAGCGCACCCACCCCCACTACTAACTTGGTCGCCCAGATAGCGGAAGCTATCGACTACCTCTAGTTTTTCACCCTGGAATGAGATAGAAGTTGTTTCCTGTTTGTTTACATTCTTTATTGCACCTGAACATCTGCCACAAACAAAAACTAACTTGCTAGTTGTTGTACTGTTATAGATTATGTCTTTGATTTTCGTTCCATAGTTTATCAGTCAGTTGTCATACAAATAAATGTTGTCTGTAATGAATTATGTCTTCCAGTATCATTTTTATAATTAACTATTACACATGTTAAACCATAGCAGAGTAATAATATAGAGTATACATCATCATTATCATCGTCATTGTTTTAACAGCCAATTTGCCATGCTTACATGAATCAAATGAAAATTTGTTGAGGCAGATTTTCTAAGCCTGGAAGCCCTTCTTGTCACCAACCCGCATCAGTTTCAGATAACTTCTTCATGATAAAAACGTGTTTTCATGGAAAATTGGAAACACACGGTACTACTTGTATGACAGTGTTGCTCATTTACGACTATCATAAGATATCAAGATACTTCTCTTTCTGTTTCCATCTACTTAATCTACTTACTGATGAAGATACCCCAGGTGCCACACAGTGGAATCAAAACTCAATACAATATAGTTGGGAAGCAAACTTCTTCACTGCACAGCTTTGCTTGTGCCTATAATATAAGTTTTTTTTTTTATTATTATATTCATCATATTCACTTAATACATATTCTGCATGGATGTACAAATGCATGTTCATATGTAGCTATATTGATATTTTTGTGATGTCTATGTGTGCTTGTCAGTGAATAGGTAAATACACATCTCTCTCTCTCATAAATACACACACGTACAGAGGGTGAGCCAAAAGCCACGTACCAAAACATTTGACATTTTATTAATATTACATTATTTTGTTATTATTGTTGGTACATGACTTTTAGTCACCCTGTGTGTGTATGTGTACAGAGAGAAAGAGAAAAATCGTTACAAATGCATGTCTGTGTCTACCTATTCGTCTTGATTATGTAGACATAACACATAAATATAGCTACATATAGACACACACATATACATACGTTTCTACATCCATGCCAAAAAAAGGAATGAATTGAATAAAATAAAATTGATACAATTATGTAAATATGTAATATTATTCTGTCACAGTTTACCTATGTGATACTTAGCTTTACAAACTGAAAGATTTGTATAGAACAAATCAATCTATTACAGATATAAAGCACACACACACACACGTCTTTCTGCAAATATATATTCATACATATACGCACATTGAGATCGCATATATGTACACACACACACACACGTGTGTATTTATATATTTATAAGCACGCACGTGTGCGTCCATATGTATGTAAAGAGATTGACAAGCATGTGTTTATTTCTTTGTATCAAAATTAATTTTCTGCTGTAAGAAAGATGTTCTCCTCGGACACGTTTTTCTAAACTTGTCCAACACTAAGGAAAGCGGAATCATACCTACCGCTTATCTAGCTTTAATAGAAAAGAAAGAATAGCGTTCTTTTAAATTTTCACTTTTGCTGTGGGCAGGTTTTTTCGGTTTTAGTCAAAACTCAACGTAAAGGGAGATAATTCCCACTGTAAAATGTTTGACTTTTGGGTTGTGTTTTTGTTTTTTACTTTTCATAGTCGTTCGTTGATCAATCGTTTTTTTTATTTGTACTTTTTTATCCCATGGTTTGATAGTTCTACCAGTAAAGTGACTTGTAAGATCTAGTGCGATTTCTCTTGGTGGTGGCTCTTTTACTTATTATGCTGTCCTAGCATAACCTGCGGTTATGCTAGGACAGCATCTTCAAGGGTTTAGTCAAACAGATCAACCCCAGTACTTTTTAAAGCTTAGTGTTTATTCTGTCAGCCCCTTTTTGTCAAACTACTACGTATCAGGGATGTACACAAACCAACACTGGTTGTCAAGTTGTGGTAGTGAACAAACACAAAGACACTCACACACACTGGCTTTTTTCCATATACCATATTAACTCACAAGGCTTTGAAAGGCAATTGTCTATGGACCGAAGCCATAGAGAGGGTTTCCTATTTCTTTCATGTTGCCGTTGATGTTTCATATTACCAATTAGTGAGTCCTTTGTTAATGATTTGTATATAAAAAAAAAATAGGTGTGATTGCACTTTGGTTAAAACGTTACTGTTTTGTGTTTGTGCATATTTTCATTTGTGTTTAGTTGGTGTGTGTGTACATATATCATCATCATCATCATCATCATCGTTTAACGTCCGCTTTCCATGCTAGCATGGGTTGGACGATTTGACTGAGGACTGGTGAAACCGGATGGCAACACCAGGCTCCAATCTAATTTGGCAGAGTTTCTACAGCTGGATGCCCTTCCTAACGTCAACCACTCAGAGAGTGTAGTGGGTGCTTTTACGTGTCACCCGCACGAAAACGGCCACGCTCGAAATGGTGTCTTTTATGTGCCACCCGCACAAGCCAGTCCAGGGGCACTGGCAACGATCTCACTCGAAAATCCTACGGGAGCCAGTCAGGCGGTACTGGCAACGGCCACGCTCAAAATGGTGCATCTCATGTGCCACCCGCACAAGAGCCAGTCCAGGGGCACTGGCAACGATCTTACTTGGCTTGCCGGGTCTTCTCACGCACAGCACATTTCCAAAGGTCTCGGTCAGTAGTCATCGCCTCGGTGAGGCCCAATGTACGAAGGTCTTGCCTCACCACCTCAGCCCAGGTCTTCCTGGGCCTACCTCTTCCACGGGTTCCCTCAACTGTTTATATATATATATATATATTTATATATATATATATATTTATATATATATTTATATATATATATATATATATATATATATATATAAGAATTTAAGGAATGGAGAAAACGCATGTTATAATTGCATACTTTATTCCTACATATGTTTCAAAGGATTACAATCTGTGTGATCCATAACCTTATCCATCTATTGTTTTCATAATCGGTCATAATGTCTTACGTTTAAGATGATTCCCATGCTTTCCCTGATGAGAAGGTTACAATTTTAATATCAAAGATCCCTATGGATCACACAGGTTGTAATCCTTTGAAACACATGTAGGAATAAAGTATGCAATTATAACATGCGTTTTCTCCATTCCTTAAATTCTTAAATATACTCAAATACCCAAAATTTCAAGGAGTTCCTGCCTTAAAAACAGGAACTAAACCACAGATATTTTGTGTTCTTTGCTACATTGGTTTCTATTAACCCATTTATTCTATCAGAAGAATTTTTATTCATTAAGATAGAAGAAATACACATAATTATATATATATATATATATATATATATATATATATATATATATATAGTAAACAAATAACATAGAAAATGTGAGACGTCTGTACTTCAGCTCAGTGCAACTGTACTACTGTACTATATATATATATATATATATATATATATACATACATATATACATATATATATATATATATATATATATATATATATATAGTACAGTAGTACAGTTGCACTGAGCTGAAGTACAGACGTCTCACATTTTCTATGTTATTTGTTTACTGTCTGCTTTCATTGTATTGACTGGTGCCTCACTATTGAAAAGATTTCTCTTGCTTTAATCATTTTATTATTCACCCAATTCATTCTGGTCACCACTGCATGAATCATCATTTTCTTTAAAACACTCCCAGTTTCTCCATGATTTACATACACACACACATATCATTTTGAATATCTTCTGCACACACACACACACACACAAACACACACACACACACAAACACACACACACAAACACACACACACAAACACACACACACACACACACACACACACACACACACACACACACACACACATTTAATCATTGTCATCATCAGTTAACAGCCGGTGTCCATTCTGACATGGATTGGACAGTTTGACCAGGGCTGGTCTTTTGTCACCTCACCTGAAAGGTTCAGCATCCTGAGGTTATTCTTCAATACTTCATCCCATGTCTTCCTGCTCAATCCACTTTAAGAAATCAATACTTCTCTATGGAGCAGTCCGCATCCATCCACATCACTGTGTGTGGGGGATGTGTTTGAGGACATGTGGTTTAGTGGTTAGGGGTACTCAGTTCACAAGTATAAGCTCATGAGTTTGATTTCTGGCAGTGCATTGTCTCCTTGAGCAAGTCACTTTATTTGATGATGCTTCAGTCCATTCAACTTGCAAAAAATGAGTTGTATCTGTAATTCAAA
This sequence comes from Octopus bimaculoides, assembly GCF_046866305.1. Lineage (NCBI taxonomy): Eukaryota > Metazoa > Mollusca > Cephalopoda > Octopoda > Octopodidae > Octopus > Octopus bimaculoides. Next base: position 119,607,136 of record NC_142933.1, on the reverse strand, counting down.
GGGTCAGCCTTGTCACACTCTGTGTCACACTGAATCTCCTTGAGAACTACATGAAGGGTATATGTGTTTGTGGAGTATTCAACCACTTGCATGTTAATTTCACAAGCAGGCTGTTTCATTAATTGGATCAATTGGAACCCTTGTCATCGTAATTGACAAAGTGCCACTTTGAGAGTTTGTGTGTATGTGTGTGTGTGTGTGTAGGAGGTGGTATCAGAATGTTCCCAGACAAATTATGTTTAACAAAAAGTAACTTATTTACCTAAATTTTAACATCATCTCCTTTAAAATAGTCACAGATGTGCAGCCATCTGTTGGTGTGCTACAGAACTAGTCTGGGAACTTTTTTGACACCACCTTGTGTGTGTTTGTATATGTGTGCATGTGTATATATATATATGTGTGTGTGTGTGTGTGTGTATACACAGACATGACAAAACAGACACCCTTATAATCATTAAAATTTATTTAAATTTGAAATTATACATTCAAATTATTTATTAATTGCTATAATGTGAGCATTTAATATTTAGTAGACGTGCCCTTTGCATTTTTCAATGCAAGGACCCTATCAGGCATCTGGTCAAATGACAAATATTCTCTTGTGGATTTTATTGTTAAGTTTCATGCAGTAATCTCGAAATAACTGGCTTTGAAGATGCTTTCTTTTTATGAAGTGTTCTGTCTATTATGCCCCAGAGGTGTTCAATAGGGTTCATATCTGGTGACTGGCTTGGTCATGGAAGCTTGTTAATGTCATTCTCTAACAACAAATCTTGTGTCATTTTAGCCGTGTGACAAGGAGTCTCATCTTCTGTAAATAAAGAGTCTTCTTTAATCATTTTACCACTTCAGAAGCTTGGAAGAAGTCCTTTCTGTAATATGGACTTATATTTATCTGAGTTTATGTTTCCCTCACACTCCACCAGTTCTGATTGACCATTGCTCCAAATTGCTCTCCAGACCATCACATAATAGCTGCCATGTTTCATTGTTGGCTGCAATATTTTCACATCAAATTCTTGGTCACAGAGTCTCCAGACCCACACTCGGTCACTGTCAGGAAATACAGCAAATCTGAACTCATCAGAGAATATGACAGCGTCTCAAAATGCTAGTGGCCTCTCCACCATCTCACTGGTTCATTCTTTTCTCTGCTTCATATTGGCTGGTCAAAGAAGTGGCTTCCTTCTTGCTGCTCTGCTATAGTAACCAAGTTTGTGGAGATACCTGACAGCTATTCTTGGACCGATACCAACTTGTTCTGCTATGTCAGAGGATTATCCTCCACACTTCTCTTAATAAAGAAAAGAGTCCTGTCAGAGGACCCTGGTTGATCTGGGCGAGGTGATGTGGACTCCTTCTCCTCTCTAGTGAATTGCACAGTCACTCTATTAACTGTAGAAAGCAGGATCACAAGGTTTTCAGCAGTTTTACGCTATGTCCACCTTCAGTTTGACCCACAATACGGACTCTTTGAAATTCCTGACATTTCCAAGGCTTCTTTTCTACATGGAATGATTAAACAGTCACATATAGAATCTGAAACATAAAAATGTCAATTAATAAGAAATATAAACCTTTACAAGTTAGAATAATCATAAAACAATGTTTTATGGGTTGTCTATTTACTTCTGACAAGTGTGTGTATATATATATATATCATCATCATCATCATCATCGTTTAACGTCCGCTTTCCATGCTAGCATGGGTTGGACGATTTGACTGAGGACTGGTGAAACCGGATGGCAACACCAGGCTCCAGTCTGATTTGGCAGAGTTTCTACAGCTGGATGCCCTTCCTAACGCCAACCACTCAGAGAGTGTAGTGGGTGCTTTTACGTGTCACTCGCACGAAAACGGCCACGCTCGAAATGGTGTCTTTTATGTGCCACCCGCACAAGCCAGTCCAGGGGCACTGGCAACGATCTCGCTCGAAAATCCTACAGGAGCCAGTCAGGCGGTACTGGCAACGGCCACGCTCAAAATGGTGCATCTCATGTGCCACCCGCACAAGAACCAGTCCAGGGGCACTGGCAACGATCTTACTTGGCTTGCCGGGTCTTCTCACGCACAGCACATTTCCAAAGGTCTCGGTCCGTAGTCATCGCCTCGGTGAGGCCCAATGTACGAAGGTCTTGCCTCACCACCTCAGCCCAGGTCTTCCTGGGCCTACCTCTTCCACGGGTTCCCTCAACTGTTAGGGTGTGGCACTTTTTCACGCAGCTATCCTCCTCCATTCTCACCACATGTCCATACCAGCGCAATCGTCTCTCTTGCACACCACAACTGATGCTTCTAATGTTCAGCTTTTCTCTCAAGATACTTACACTCTGACGGGTATTCACATTGACATTACACATCCATATAATAATTTTTCCAGAGGATGTGAAAATTTAAAAGTTTAAAAACCTTATAATATATATATATATATATATATATATATATATATATATATATTTCAATGCAAATGTTTTTTTTTAAAGCACTGTGATATATATATATATATATATATATATATATATGTGTGTGTGTGTGTGTGTGTGTGAGTAATATAAGATGTAGATTCAGAGAATCGTGTAGGACTCAGCTATAAGTCCACATAGTAATCAGTTGGTGATTTGATGAACTAGCTTCCTTTATTTGCATTAATTTGTGAATTTACAAACATATTGTATAATGATGAACATGATTATTGATGCAAACATATGCACACAATTTCTTCCATTCTGAAATTAATACTGCATGAACATGGTTGCAAAATGGCTGTAATCCTATGGAATCTCAAACCTTCTTACTTTATGGTTTTGTGTGTGTGTGTGTGTGTGTGCGTGTGTGTGCATGCATGTGTGTGTGTGTGTGCACATGCACACGCATGTCTATGTGTATTTGTATGCAGGTGTATGTTTATGTGTGTACCTACACAGCCATATGCAAAATGTATCTTTATTCCTTCTTTCTCTTTATGGTGTCTTCTGGATGATTGAATAAAGCTGTTGCAATGGTGTCTCACAAGACAACAGCCTGTTTCCATAATAAAGTGCACCACAAAGTTTGCTGATAATGCAAAATATAAGATTAAAGGATGTGCAGCAGAAGTTTTGCATAATGTGGTAATGTGAATAAGGTCCAGCGATGGTTGTAGTGTTATTAATGTAGGAGCAGGTGTTACATGATCAGCAAATATACTTGAAAGTGCCTGGTTGAATATTTCTCTGTAGACAGAGTAGGGAGTAAAGAAAGTATGGTTTCTGAGAAAGGCTCCAAATTGTCGAAGTTCAAATCAAATTGTTCACTTTTTTTTTCTTTATGCAGAGAAATAAACAGAAAAAAACCCACATTTATATTTGTATATTTATGCATTTATAAAACATCAAAGCTTCAGTATTCTATTGTTGTCATAAAACAACTTGTCTACTTGAAATCTCATATAGAAAATATGCTTTTTCACACATCAGTGAATATCATTTAAAAAAATACTGAGCCAGGTCAAGTGACCTACTGTTGCAATATTTCACTCAGCACAATACAAACTGATATTATCTCTCCAATTTAATTTTATTATTTATTCCTAATAACAAAACCAGACACTCCCCTGCACATACATCAGTCTGCTACTTTGCATTCATTACCTTCAAATATAGACAACTAACAATAAAACCAATAGTTCAATAAACAGTCCACGTTGCACCTGCCCTTTACACTTCTGTACGAAATGAATATGTCCTCGATTTCATAGGAGATCCACAGTCGAAAGAGGCTCCCCACAATAAAGCCATCAGTCATTTTGAGGCATCGACTTTTCCAACACTCAGAATGAAATATGCAGATTTTCTATAAGATGCAGTGCACTCAAGGGTGAGTGCTTGTGCATCACCTTATAATTTCCTCAGAGCCTCAAAAATGAAGTACATGTTTATTTGTGTAAACATGTAAATACTATAAGGTGATACACAAGCACTCAGCTCTGAGTTCACTGTATCTTTTTGCAGAAACAACTGTAAGCTAATGAAATTGATTATGTAATTACTGTTCCCTTGTAAATCGTTTAATTTCATACTCACACGTGCATGTGTGAGTGTGTGTGGTTTGAAGTAAATCTAAATGGCGTTTAAAACTTACGATAGCTGTTTCGGTAGAATTTTATTAATGCATTCATAGAAGATTACATCACAACATATAATCCACCATCATCAGATAAGAAATCTCCCTTGGGTTATATATTATGGTGTAGTCTACTATGAATGCTTTAATAAGATTCTACCAAAACAGCTGTCTTATATCTTAAATGTCATTTGTGTTTACTTTTTATACCTATGCCACAACAAGGACCAACCCCAGAATCACATCTACAGTTTAAATTGGATTTGGTACTTGCATATCTATAGTATTCTACCAAAACTTGATGTCTTCAACGTTGTTTACCTCACTTTGAGCTCTATGTTATTGTATTTGGGCATTTCTGATGTGCCTAGATTCTAATGAATCCTTTTTAACGAAATCATATTTATCTTCGTTCACTGGTTTCAATCTTAGTGATCCTTGTTGTCCTGCAACTAAACAGCTAATATCAACAACTTTTAGGTTAGCAATTCTAAGCTGTTTAAGTGGATGCCCTATCTACCCTGCTGTAATTTGATTGATAAAATATCTGTTGTACTCCTACAAAGTGTAACTAACATTAAGTGAAGCACTGAAACACCCCTCTTGATACCAACCTTCTTGAGACAGCACTTGATTCTATGATATTAACTTCCTGTTTTAAAGTGGTCTAAATTAAAACTTTCAATCAATATTCCATGTTAATTTATGTTCCAAACATCAGCTTAATAATGGGGAAATTTATTTTGCAATATTCTTCATTATTTTTTTAATTATTTGAAACAAAGATAATGTGTTTCAACAGAAATATGGTAACAAAAGTGCTAAACTAGTGTTAAATTATCAAGAAACCAGAAAAGGTGATTTTATAGTTCCAGTTTTCAATAGAGAACAATACTAGTAAGGAACAAATAGCCCGAGCAGTCCACTCCTATCTATCAAATTTCGTATCTGGAATAATGAATTAGCAAACTCAGATATCACAGAAAAAGTTTCACAGAAAAAGCTTGTCACACTTTGGTTAGAATATCCATGTCTATCCTAGCTATAGACATGTTTTCAGATGGCCTGTAAACCGTAATCAGCCTATAAGCTGTTTTCATCTGAATGGCTATTCTCTTTGATCTGAAGTGTAACCAACACAACCTGTCCTATTTCCTACATAAGCATTATAATATTCCTCTGCGAAAGATATTTGTCTAGCAGAAATTCTATATCATACCCACCCTCACTTCACCCTTTTTCTAGCTAAATATAGGTTGCCTGTGCTTGCTAGAGCATTATATTTACCAACTTGCCTTCTGCTGGGTGCACCAATTCCACTCCTCTTTCGTTATGCAGTATTACTTTTTTAATTTTTATTTTAAGTATTGTTGCAGTTTATAATAAACAGAGAATATAAGAGTGAAAGAGAGAAAGAGATTTTTTTTCACTCAGTTGCTTGTGACATTTACCCAATGACCTTGTTGTAATGATTCTAAAAATTTAGCTGCATGTGATCTGATTGAAGTAGTTGTACTTACATAACATGTCTGTGTTTACATATGCACACTATCATGCATACATATGTCCCTGTGAATATATATGTGTGTGTGTGTGTATGTATACACACACACACACACACACCCATTCTGACTTGAGAATCATTGGAAGGCTCCAAGAGTTTCTGCTGAGATGAAAGTGGTCAGTTTCAACCTTTAGTTTAATTACTAACAAATATATACTTTACACATGTATTGAGTTCTTTGTCTTCTAAAACTAATCATATATATGTGTGTGTATATATATATATATATATATATATATATATATATATATATATATATATATATATATATATATATATATATATATATATATATATATATGTGTGTGTGTGTGTGTGTATGTATGTATGTAAAATTGGTTAGTTATTCATAAGTCCCCAAAAAAAGGCACACTCCAAAAGTTTTTAAGCAATAATATTCTATGTAGTCATTGAAAGTTATCATTGGTTTCACATCTATTGTTGCTCTTAGCAATATAGTTGACTCATCAGATCTGCTGGCCAAAGGCCCATAACCTCTCTACAAATGAAGGTAAGAATACAGTCTTGGTTAGCAAGGTTGTGAAACAAAATTCTTCAAAGCAAAAACCCCTTCTGGGTGAGATGGAGTTATCTCCCTTCGAACAGTTCCAGTTGTGTCTGAAAAGGGTCAATTTTTGTACGCTTCTGTTCCTTATTCGCAATGAAGACCATGTCTCGAATATGACTTTTCTCTCATGAGACACCGACTAAATATTTCACTTTTGGAATATAAGAAGGCCTCCTGAGGAGTGGAGTGCAGTGCAATGATGATTTCTTGGTATGTGACAGTGATGATATGTGAATGTTGAAGTTACCAGGGGCTTTGACTTAGGAGAGAGTCAAAATGAGATAAATGTCCACAATTTATGAAGACCTATCCTACCCCTGCTAACACACACATACACACACACACACATAGCAAGATCATCATCATCAACATCATGCCTTTATCTCTCCAGGGTCAATAAAATAAAATACCAGTCATATACTGTGGTTTTGATTTAACCATTCTCTCCTCTAAAATTTTATGCTTTTTATCTATGTTAACAATAATTGTTGTTATCATTTTCCCTTTTGCATTTCATGTTTTATTAGAATGCAAATCCTGCTGGTTTGACAGAGCAATTTTTTTTTTTTTTTAATGTTAGAAACTATTTTAATTTAAGACTGCACATCATGCAGACTTGTTAAACCATTGCTGCGAGTTATTTTTTTCCTGCATACATTTAGCATTCTCTAGTTTAATTCCCTCTTTTCATATACAACAAAGCTTTATCTTACACCAATAATTTGTTTGAAGCATCCTCATTTGTAGTCTAGTCTTAATTACTGTAATAAACTCCTGTTTATTCCATTATTCAATATCTCTTTTAATTCTGATTTTTTTTCCTTTGGTGGCTTAATTCAGATGGATTTGTATCAGCTTTTGTTCCTCCCCTTCTCTTTCCCTGCTTTTGTACAGTTTTTCTCTCTGTTTCCATACACTCGTTTTCTTGTCCTAGTTGTCTAAATAGTTTTTTTTTTGGTGGTGGGGATCTCTGTATAACTGCTTCATTCTTACATTGACTGTGTCACTTGCTACTTTAATCATCAACCTTTAACATCCACCTCCCATACTAGTTATGGGATGGCCAGTTTAACAGGATTGGACAGGTTAGAGGACTGCACTATGCTCTGGTGTCTGCTTTAGTATGGTTTCTACAAATGGATGTCTTTCCTAAAGCCAACCACCTGACTGAGGTTGCTTTTTTCATGGCACCAACATTACAGAGATTGCCATGTATCCTGCAAGACTGAGATCCTCGCTGAGTGGGGTTGCAGTGGAGAGTGGGATATGGAGCTTTATGTTAGATGATGAAAGGTTAAGCTATGAAGGAAGGGGCCAAAACAGGTTTTGTTCTGTGGAAGAGATACATCACTGTTCACATTGTACAAGAGTTGGTGTTAAAATAATCAGTGTGAAGCTGGGAAGAGAGATAAAAAAATGATGATGAGGCAGCAAGGTGGGTGCTGGAGGTAGGAGAGGAAGAATGGTGGCTGGGTAGAGGTTGCAAGAGTGTGGGGTGGTAAGAGATGAGGCTAGGGGGGTGAAGAATATACTGAATGATGAACAACTGAATTACCAATTCCTTAATTAACATGTAAGTGGTTGATTATTCCCCACACATGTACATAATTATGAGAACCTGTCCTATCCATAATTATCAGATGGAATCAGCATGACATAGTGTGTAACAAGGTTGTGCTTTTGTGAAGTACAGGTACAATCTACTTGGTGGGCTTCTCTACAGTTTCCAGCTACCCAATGTCACTTGCAAGGTATGGGCCAATCTGAGGCTATAGAATATGACATTTGCCCAGGGTGCTTTGCAATGGGATTGAACTTGGGACCTAATGGTTGTAAAGTAAAACTTCTTGATTATTCAACCACATTGTGCCAATGTGTGCGTGTGTGTGTTTATAACGTTTATTGAATTATGTCTGAAGAGTGTAAACAGTGGTGAAGAGCTCGTCCTCTTTGAATGAAGTCCTTCATGAGAACAATGTACTCTGCTCCAAGTTATGGACACTCCCTTGTCACTCTCTGAAATGCTTTGACCCAGTGATTGGTCTATTGGAAATCTGTAATCAGTAACACTATTGTTCACTAAATCTGTCATAAAATCAACGCTACCACTAACCTAAAGCTCACTCTGTCATCTAGATATTAATGGTATCACACAACATATTTATATTAACAACTTATTAATACCACTAAGCTATTGGCATTCTATATTTTCTCACTGATAATCAACATGTGGTGACTTGTAGCTTGGCTGGTCACAGATTAAAGAAAATATTTTCTCTGCTCATGAATATTTTACAGTTTTTTTTTTTTTAGTTCAAGAAACAATGAAATTCATTTACTGGCAAAACATTAAAGCTAGAATCAATGTTAGTTTTAGTTTCCTAACATCTATCCTCAACAACACTTTTTAAGTTAGATTGCTCAATTTCTAAAAATTTAATTTAATTTATTTATTCTCAGATCCCTATTAACCTCAAGTTAATATGTAGGTAACTGAAGTTCCTGTATTCATCTGTTTATCTTGCCTTGGGTCCTTTACTATCATAGGCTTGTCATCATGACATTGAGTGTCTTGTGTATCTAAACCATACGGAACCCAACTCACTCTACATCTGGCCACAACTACTGTCTTCTGCAAAGAAAGAAAAGAGTGACAGAGGGTTCAATCCCAGTAATGATTTGGTTCTTTATTTATCAAACACTTTAAAAGGTTTAAAGACAATGTTGACTTCAGTGAGATTTGAACACAGAGCACAGAAGCAAATACTGTAAGGAACACTGTCTGACATTCTAATGACTCTGCCAATTCACTTCTTTATTCATCTGTTTAGTGGGTAAAGATGGATTTACTATAGTGTGTATATAACAGCAATTCCACCTTTAATTATTCCTGGTTGTTGAAACCAAAAGCTTATTATTACTAAAGAGAAAACTCAGGAAAACGTTATGAAGCCATCTGGCCCAAATATTTTGTTTTCTGCTAAAACTGGCCAAATCCAGCCTCTCACACCTACCTTACAATGTCATTCTAGAAATAATTTATTGCATCATTGAAATTTCAAAACTACAAGATAATACATGATTAATTCAAAACAATGTGAATAAATAAGTTTTACATTTGACAGAGTAGCCTGAATGCTAAAGGGTTAAGAGATAGAATGTCTTCTTCACTGCTTTTTCTGTAAATACTCCAGTTCCTTTGTTTTCTCTGTTTTAAGATGAATCTTTAGATTATTAAATAGAATTATTGACAAATGATTACTATATTTAGGACTGCTTTATATCAACTTATTGTGTTGCATGATTTTATTAATTCAGTCGATGTCTTTTTCTGCTTTCACTGTCTATTTCTGTTTTATTTGTTCAAATGTTGACAATAAATGCACAACTTGCCTATTAATGCTTTTTTTGTATGGTCCTCTGTTGCAACAAATCATGTTAAAATGGCCAAATCTTTGGTTTATTTCATTCTCTTTTTCTTTTTATGGTCATTTGTAACCTTCCCTTTTGCTTTATTTCTGCAGTCTCCCTCTTTTTTCATTCTTGTTTTTGTATTAGTGCTATGAGTTTTATTTTTCCTTATTTAAATTGCAAATAAAAATTTAGCTATATCAATAATAATTTAATAAAATTTATGGATGGCAGCTACAAGTGTACAAAGCATATTTTAAAATTCCGTTAAATTTTTAAAGAGTTGCAACTAGTTATATAAAGCAATAACTGGATACCTATACAGATAGCTGGCTAATTAGCACAATCCTAGATAAATACCTAGGTGCATGAATAGATAACTGGTTACATAGACTGCATGCTACACATAGCATTATATGTAGAGATATCGGATAGCTGGTTATATGGATAAATGATGTACTACATATTTATATAGCTAGTTATTTGATAGCTGGCTTTGTAAACAGATGTCTGGCTACATAGATAGCTAGGTGTATAGATATATAGCTAGAGGGACAGATATCTACATACAGACATAAGTACACATGAACTTATGTACTTATACATCTGTCTACTTACACATGTAGGTACATATGTAATTAGGTATGTAGGTGGTCAGGTAGATGGCTTCATATATATAGCAATCTTAGGGTAGCATTAATGTATGTGAAGTGCTCAGCTACTTCTATGCTAATTCAATGAGCAAATTATTGAGTTGATCAAATTAGATAAACTTTCCATCATTGAAACTGACTGGGAGTCATCCACACATGCACCTGTGTGTGTGTGAGTGTATCATTATGATTTGACATCCACTGTCCCTGCTAGCATGGGTTGGACAGGTCGTGTGATCTCATTTTGCTCACATTTCATTTTCAGCTTGGTTACTTCAGATGGATACCCTACCTAACACCAGCCACTCTACAGAGTGTAATAGTACCAGGGTAGTGTCATGTTCTTTAACAAAGATGAAAGTGTTCTCACAACCCCACACTTTACAAAGTGTAGTAGATTCATTTTTTGTGACTAGACCAGTACTAGAGAGGAGGGTCCCATTATAGTCATGACTAATGGAATCTCACAGCCTCACATCTCTGTTCATTCATCAGACTTTTTACTGAGAAGTACAAGTGTGATACAAGGAAAACAAAAAAGTAGTAGCAATTATTACCAACACTGGGGAGGGGAGATAATTTCAGGAAATTAAGAATAATTCCATGGTTGTATTAACTTACATAGGAACAAAAAGGACAATCTGATCTTATTTTTACTGGCAGGGGACAACCATGGACACAGGTTTTGCCTTCATTTTGACCTCATCAGCATAGCAGTGTCTTTCTTGAACAGATATAACAATCTAACATTTACAAAAAGGGTTTAGTATTCATTGTGTCATTTTTGCAATTGTTTGAAAGATGTACACATCTACTTGTATGTCCAAAGTTTTGCCCTTCTTCTTCGTTCACCTGGCATCTTCAGTTTCTCACACTCTCACACCACTTCTTTTACTTGGCTAGCTTCAGCCCACCACCAAATCAATCCCTTAATTTAAGTTTTAGTCCTAACTTCCTCTCTCTCAGATGCAGATTAAAATCCAGGAAATATCCATATTCTAAAATCTGTACAACAACTAAACTTTGACTTTGTATTGATTGATGTTCCCTGACACAAACCAAACACTAGTTTCCTTGGACTCAATATTATTTCAATATTATATCAATGAAAAACCATCATCATCATCATCATCATCATTTTTGTGTCTGTTTTCCCATGTTTGCATAAGTTGTAGGGGTCTTTCTCCAACACACTTCCCTGCTGTTTGTTGCATTCCTTTGTCTTTGTAAGGATATGCTAATGATCTTACCCTCGTACTTACATCAATTCATTTCTACTAAATATGTTAATACCAGAAATATTAAACTGTAAATCACCTCTATAAAGATATTTTACTGTTTTTATTCTATAAATTAACTCTGTAGGCACAGTATGGCTAAATAATTTGATCTCGCTACAAGGCATCTTAATAACAGCATTTTCAATAGTTTCAGTTTGATCCATTCTATGAGTAAAAATTGGATACACAGAAGCCCATTGTATGAATTGTACCTGTATACTTTGTTACACTCTGCCACTTCAATTCTACCTGTGAGTTATGTTAAAGCTATACATGTCCGTTGAATACTCAGCCACTAATACACAGAGCCTGGAGTTCAGCTGATTGAACAATTGTATCTTTGTCAAATGACATAGATCCACCACCACAATCAACTTCATTAGTTGGAAAGGTGTTGCCAATCTCATTATTATTATTATAGTATAACTTTTGGAATTACCAATACAGGAAAATTTATTCAGTCCATAGTGGGGAAAAGGAAAATGTAAAACAGTACAAAAATCACTCAGTTCTATTCTTTTCTTCAAACAAAATTCATGTTTCTCCTTCCCAGAATTCACTATTAGCAAGTGATGAAAAAAAGGAAGAAAATATATCAATTATTATTCATGTTTTAAAGCTGAAGTTGGATTTTGATCCCTATCACTGGAATTTTAATGTGTCTGAAATAGCCATGTCATTATTTTCATTGCTTAAGCCTGATCAATAATAGATACTACGTTTTTGGTGATTGTTTAGTTGGGGCAAAGAACATCTAGTTGTAAATAATTTTTACCAATAAGATATACAAATGTTTGAATGTACAGGTCTATTCAATGTGTATAGATTGATGTAGAAAAATGTGTGTGAAAAACATTGAAATGGAAGAAGGGAGCTGAAATTTATAATTTATTGAGAGGCATAAATATAAGCAGAGGCAATGCTGTATGGCTAAGAATCCTGCTTTGCAACTACATTGTGTCAGGCTCAGTCCCACTGCAGAGTTCCTTGGGCGTGTGTCTGCTACTATAGTCCCTGATTGACCAATGCCTTGTGAGTGTATTTGGTAGATGGAAGCTATGAGGAAGCTTGTCATTGTGTGTGTGTGTGTGTGTGGAATAGTTATCGCTAGAATGCCTTATGACTACTCAGTGAGGACTGATTTGTGGGGTTATATACACTAACTAACACAATGATTGTTACAGTAAAAAAGAAAACAAAAAAGAACCCATAGCTGTCACTCATAAACAAGTATGACCTAATAGCTTATAATATGATGTTTTCACTAATTGTTTTAGGTGACTCTATAATTGCCATCTGGCATAGACATCCTCTCAGCCCTCTCACTATCAGTAGAACATTTAGGATATGACAGTGGAGAGAGAAAGGGCTGGAACAATGTAAAATGGAGTGTCTTGCTCAAAGACACAGTTACTACCTACTCTAGGAATTGAACTCATGATTTTAGTCATGAGCCCTCTGCTCTAACAACTGCATTCATGTAGTAATTAGGGTAATATTACAAGAATTATATCATTATTATATACCATTCTACAGAGATGTGATTTATTCTTTATTTTTAATTTCTTCACTTATATAGATTAAACCTGGTGGCTAAATATTTTTAATATTTTCTTTGGAATTTTTTAAGTTCTTCATTAAACAGAAATTATTATTGCTCAAAGTATTGAATACTGGTTGGAAAAAACTCAGATAATTTCATAAATTGGGAAACACTTTGATTTTTATATGAATTATCAATGTAATGTAGTGAAATGAATGAATTATTCTTTAGCTTCCTAGCTACACAACATAGAATTGTTTCTGTGTTTTGATAGTTGTTTATGTTAGAAAAATCATTTCATAAAATATTTGAGAAAGTCTTTCAACTGGCAGAATTGTTATAGCGCCAGTGAAAATGCTTGGCATCTCTTCCAGACTCTTTACATTTGAATTCAAATGTCACCAAGGTCTACTTTGCTTTTCAAAACGTTCATGGTCAATAAAATAGGTACTATTTGAACATTGAGGGGGCAATGTAATTGACTATCCCCCCTACTCTCAAAATCACTGGTCTTCTGTCAAAATTAGAATTATTTTCAATTATTCCTTACACAAACATAAAACTCATATTTATATATTAAACTTTTCAAAAGTCATTAATAATGTTAGGAAAGAAAAATGGTATCAATCTGAAATTGATTTTGGTTCTGGTCTGCATGTAAAATCTTACTTCTTCCTCTGCTGTGCTTGATATGAGAAAACAAAAAAAAAAAAAAGCCATCTATACATGACGTTGACATGTACATGTCCAGTTATCCTGTTTTAATTGTATGAGGTATCTGGAAATAGTGCTTGATATTGGGCTTCCATAATTTTTAAGTAACCTAAGTCAATAGGCATTGAATTGTTTAGGAAAATTTAATTTACCTGGAAGCTGTGAGAAATCTTCTGCTAGCATCCTGAACATGGACACATCCAAAAAGTCATCTCTTTTGCTGCAGGAAATAAAAATTAAAAGAAAAAATGCTTTATTCCTTAACCATTCATATAATCTAAAAGGAAATTTGTATCCACTAATCTTAAACGAGATTTTTTTCGTATAGTCTTTTCTACATTTCATTATTAAAGATCTATCGTCGTATTTTAAAATTTACTCTCATTTCCTATTTTTAAAGAACTTCTTACCGTTCTCATCTTACTGATAACATTTTTACTGATTGTCTCTCCCTCTCTCTCTCTCTCTCTCTCTCTCTCTCTCTGTTGCTTATCCTCTTTTTTTCCTCCCCATTTTTGCATGTTTTGATGTGACTTTTCGCTTGTCTTCTCTTGACAGGTTGCGTCTCACTTGCCTAAAATAAAGCCGGAGACTATAGCATCTCATTAACTACTACACTGCCATTATGATGGTCTGTCGACAAATTATTTTCTCTGTCTTCTCTGAATCTTCAACAACTCCTTATGGACATTTCCATATTACTCTAGATCACCACTAGGTGGAACTACAAACTCACGAATTATCTCCCTTGGCATTTTCCTGTTGCCTTTATTAAATCTCTTTAATTTAAAAAAAAAAAATGAAAAAGATGTAAACTTCAACATATTTCCAAATTTTGACTGAAAAAAATGGGAAGATTCATCTAACATTTACCATGATATATTTACAAATGCATACAAATGGAAATAATTTGAAATTAAAATTTGGAACAAATTAAATAAAACGTCAAACAAGAAAAAAAAACAACCTGAAAACCTCCCGATTTCCCCAGTTTACACTCACCCCTGTCACATTTTAATTCCATGGGACTGATTTTTCACTGATTATTTTTGAAGTCTCGATTCAAAATCAGACTGAACCAACAGAAAAAAAGAAAAAAAGAAGTAAAAACACAAACAAACAAAATCCTGATTTGTTTAGAGTCATTGTCTCTTTGATTAAGATGTCTTCTTATAATTCTTGTGCTACATATACTCTTTTACAATCGTCTTTCCGATATGCAAAACCTCAATTACCGCTTGGGTCTTTCAATCATCAGAACTTTAATCATTCTTCAAACTATTCAACTGGTCAGTCGGCCATTCCGTCATCGATCTCAAAGTCTTTACCCCCAACCGCAAGCAGCAATAATGGCAATAACCACACATTTAACTGGCATTACCCGGTAAAGACGGACGGGACAGTCGCTCGGAGGAACTGCATGAGAGAGTCCCTTAATAGACATGGTACTACCTGCTATCCTGGGATTCGATCAACTATAGGTAGGTTCAACCACATAAAGGCCAATGTTAGTGCACCAAACTTTCAGAATATTGTCTTATCATCCAAACCCCATCTGTGTAGTAGCATCTACTTCCTATCATTTGTCTCTCTCTTTTAATTTATAATGAAGATAAATTTTCAGCTCTAACTCTTCCCTGATGTTCACTTGATGCTCACTGCTGACTTCCAACACATTTAGAAGATAGACTGATGTCCTTTTTGTATAGCTGTCTTTAATAGCATGTCTATCCACTACTGTAATGTTTACCAATCCATACCAAACCTCAGTAATCTATCGTCAATTCTATGTGTAGCTCTGTAAGCTGTATTGTTTCAATGTCAGTTATTCCATATAAAAAAAAAGAGAAACACATCAAAAAAGCAATAGTAATTGTCCAAATTTTTGTTCTTTCATACCATGCACCACTGCATTTCCAAGAATCTATTTTTAATTTGCTTGTCATTGGGAGAAAACTATTTTGCAAATTCATGCACTTTGTTCTTCTGTTTTGTATATTTTCAAGTTTAATTTTTTTTTTTTTTTTTTTTTTTTTTTTGTTAATCAGTTCTATACAGTTTTATTATCAAAACAGCAGAGAATCTTTCAGAAATTCCACATCTGAATGTCAGTTAAACCATTTAGTTGCTTCAATTGGTCGTTGAAAACATGGTATTGTTTGATTTGTTGGATGGGTAAAAAAAAATTACCCAGAATTAGTGTTAAGAAGACTTTTTTATTGTGTCCCATCTTAATTACAACAACATATTTTTGTTAGGTTATTTACTTTGGTGTTGTTCTTGTTGTAGTTGTTTAACCCTGAGCCAGCTCTGATTGAGCAGACCTGTTATCAAAGGTGTTCCAGCCAGAACCATCCTGTCTTTTTAGAGTTATTTAGGACTGCAATATCCAATATATTCTTCCCCATTTTCAAGAGGGTAATGTGCAATTTGAAACAGATTTGTTTGCTATTTCTAGCATTTTCAAGTGACCTAGTAGTGGTTTACTCATTGGTTCATCTGTTTTGTTTTTTTATTTTATTTTTGCTGTTTGTAGTGCCAAATTAAGGATATACTTCATTAAGGATTACTGTAAATCCTCTTAGGTTGTAAGTCTGTAGAATTTTTCTTTAGATCTGCAAGCAATATGAAATGTTATATTCCTCTGTGGTCCTACATAAAAGACACTGTTGCCATGGGTGACTGAATGGTAACCAATAAATAAAATTTGATTGACAATAGGGTATATATTGAATATATTTTTGATGATGTTGATGATGATGAGTAGTAGGAGGAGGAGAAGGAGTTGATGATAACCAGTGTTGATGGTAGGTAAGGATGAGGATGAGGATGATGATGATGATGATGAGGATGATGATGATGATGATGGTAAGTAATACTCATTTTTGTATTGGCTACTACCAAAAACTACACCTAGTGTAACTACATGATAAATAGTTTTAACAACAAAATGATTATACTGCTAAATCATTCGTACCAAAAGTTTGAGCTACTGTATCATTCGTACCAAAAAGAGTTGCCCTGTCAGTAGTCCAAAGGGGTACATCTGCCATGTCAATAATATTATCTAATGTGCTTCTTCCTTAATTAGTGTATCAGGATATAATTTGTGGGAGATTTTGGCTGTTATTTATAGCATGTCAGGTGACTATGTTGAGGCCTCCTCATCAGTTTTAAGTACTTCTAGTAGTGGCCATTATCATTTAACCCCAGGTCAGCCATGACTGAGCAGATCAAATGCATTTCAGCCATGACTATCCTCTTTATTTACCATGTTAGTGCGTGCATGTATGTACAGGGGAAATGTTTTGAATACAAGTAAAAGAAAATGACATTCAACACACTTGAATAACAGTTTGATTTGATTCCATGCATCTTTAAGTTTTGTAGGTTCATACATCAAACCTAACTCATAACGCCTGGCTCTGGGCCTGATGAATAAGGTTCAACGGATAAGCCTAGAAAACGTAAGTTGTAAGGAACCAAATCAAACTGTTATGAAATAAATCATATATATTTAAAGGCTCTGAGGAAGCTATAAAATGATACACAAGCACTCAGCTGAGTACATTGATTCTTATTGCAAAAACAGCTGTAAAACAATGAAGTTGGTTATGCGATTCCTGTCCCCTTGTCATTCAGTTAATTGATATGTATATATATATTTAACAACATCATTATTTAGTGTGCCTTTCCTTCTTTGAGATGGCCATTGCTGTAAGTAGCATTAACAATATAATATTATATGAGCTTTTTATTGACTTGCAGAACTGGGGTTCAATTCCTTTCAGAGAAGAAACGTCACCAGATTCATCTAGTGTCCATTTCCTACACCAGAAACCATAGATAAGCACTGTTTGTGATTTAAAAAGGATTATATTATTATTAGCCTCCTACAACATTGATGATGATGGTGGTGGATGCAGAATTTTTATGTATATGTCTATCCAAAGGTCATCATTGCTAATAAGGTGCTCTATCACTTCTAAACAGTTAATCTCATGGTTAATCTTGTATTACAAGATTTTGTGGTTATTTATATTGTGTGTGCACACGTGAGCATGTTTTTTTTTATTTTTTAAGTCTTATAGTACCATGTGAGGTAATGTATGTCAAATACATCAGTTGATCAGTAAGGAATTACAAAAAGGAACAAACGAGTTTGTTGATCAAGATTGCAGGCAATTTTGTGATAAACAGCTGATTAACCTATTTGTGTGTCTACATTTCTCAACAAATACTCTGACATTCTCTCTCCAATATCGAAATAACAATACTGAAGAGAGAGGGAAAGGGTAGGGGAGTAATCAGAGAAGCTGAGAGGGTAAGAATGTTGGTCAGAGAAGAGGAGTATTAGAGAGGGAGAGACAGAGAAAGCAAACTGGTCACAGGAGAAGATAAGGGTGTTACACAGAGAGAGAGAGAGAGAGAGAGAGAGGATAAAAATGTTGGTGAGAGAAGAGAGAGATACTAGAAAAGTAGGCAGTAAGGATATTGGTGAGATAGAGAGAATAAGAGTGGTATTGGAGAGTCAGGGAGGGAAAGAGGGTGAGTATGAGAAGAGAAATATTGGAGAAATAGAGAGGATAAAAAAAAGGTGGCTGGTCAGTGAAGAAGGCATTGGGAAGAGAGAGAGGGGGGAGAGGGGTGATAAGAGGAGAAGAGCATTTGGTAAATGGAGATTAATAAAAATGAATACCAGACTGGAATAAGTACTGTAATTGATATGGTTGACTGAAGTCTTTGAAGATGATCCTCCAGCATGGCTACAGTTCAATGATTTAAACAGTGAAGGAATAAAAGAAAACTAAATAAAGCCCTTCACTTTTGGTGTTTCAACTTGCAGTCTACTGTGGGGGTCTTGCTCTGCTCATTACCATGCATTATTTAGCCATGTGGGTTACATAACTTGTTGAGGAGCAGGGGTCATGCTGTACTCTTTATATATGCAATGTTTATCTTGCTGGGGTACCTTAAGTCCATTTTAGGGCCTTGTTGGACTTGTTATCATGCAGTGTTTAGTCATGGGACGGAGGGTTTAGACACAAGTGTATTGCAGTCGTTGCTGTACCCTTTCTCGTACAGTATTTAGCTATTTGGGGTTCATGGTATCAATCAGGATATATTACATATATCTTTTGTATTCCATATACTCTTGAATAATGGAAGCAGGCTGTAATAGCGAATGTAGGCAAAATTATTGTTTAGTCTCAGCTCAGCCGTGATTGAACAAGTCTTCAAGTGAAAAGAATTCCAGTTGTAAACCACTTGTCATTTTGTACAGAGTTGAGCAGAAATCATTTTGTATTGGGATTTCTCTCTAAATAAATAAATAAAATACAATTTTTATCCTGTATTTTGGTTGTGTATTTCTCCATGATTAATAGTAAAAAAGAAATCTCTCAGATTTCCATGAAATGCTTCTTACCAAAACAAAGTAAAATAAATTATAATTAAAAGTCATCTACCATATTTACTTGAGTACAGTGCAGTCTCTAATAGAAAGCAACCCAACACCCGTTTTTGGTACCTAAGTCTCATTAACATAAATGTGTGTGTGTGTGTGTGTCAAACCCATGCCAGTATGGAACACAGTTGCTAAATGATGATGATGATGATGATGATACACACATACACACTCTCATGTATATACATACACACATACCATTTCATTGTTTTAATGATCGTTTTACCATGCAGGTTAGACAGAATTTGTTGAAGTGAATTTTCAGTTGCTAGATGCCCTAGATATATACATACATATACACACACACACACACATATATATATACACATATATTACACTTACACTCTAGTATCATGCTGCTTTCTCCTAATTGTTTTGGCTTTGATGTTTTTTTTATTAAATTTCTTGCAGTAAACATGAGCGAATGGAGTATTTTCTTTTTATTAAATTGGAAAGTGACTTTTGCACATTCTTCTGCATCAAAGACTACATTGTCTAATGTGTCTTTCTGTTGTGAAAATAATAGATTGTGATTTGTGTGAATTTTGCAGCTCTTTTTAGCATGTCAGACACGACCATATATAGGTTTCTTTGTTAGTTTGTGGACAGGATGAAGTCACTTAATACACGGAAATTTTGACTGGTTGGGATTAACTACAGGTGACTGACTGCCAGGTGTATTTATTTTGGATTAACTGCAGGTTAATGACCACCAAATATAAGTATAATGGTGGCAGAGTCTGTAGAGTAGTCAACAGAATATTTTGCTGTATTTAGTCTCATTGCTTTACTATCTGAGTTCAAATCCCACCAATGTGGACTTTGTTTTTCAATCCTTCCAGGGGTCATAAAATAAAATACTAATCAAATACTGGGGACTTGAGCCTCAGAAAACATTGATAATGATAATTAATGGTGCTAGTAATATTATAAGACTGTTATTTGGTCTTAGTATTGAAAACATTTAACATTGTGTTAATATTTTATTTTTTTGTTTGAAGAGAAGTGTGTGTTTGATTTCTATGTCCAGCTGTAAACATTTTGAATACTTTTTTTTGTTTTTTGTAATCTTATTCTCCTCTGAAGACTGGTTGGTTTTCTGCCTTTTGTGTGACTCACTTCACTGCTATAAATATGTGATGTATGAAGAATGATAGATGAGTGAAGAAATATTACACAATGCTGGACCTTATAAAGAAGATGAAAAGACCATCACAAGTGGTGCACTGGAAAAGTGGACATAAAATAGAATTGTTATGATATTGATGATGATGATGAAGGTGGCAGCGGGACTCCATTATAAACGCTGCCTTCTGAGAAAAATTTTGTTTTGAGTTATGCATTTACTGTAAAAACTTTATTTCTTTTGTTTTGGTTTGGCCTGTGTGAAGGGTTATGCTTTTGATGTTTGCAGGCCTTGTTTAGTTAGTTCAAACCATTATTGTTTCAAGTGTATTGGTGCACCAATGATATCAGTTTCATCTTGTAGTCCTTATCATTAGGTATATGAAGTTGATGTGTGTGCGCATGCATGCCTTAGCCTGAGAGAGAAGGGTTGTAGCCATGACAGTTTTAAGGGAATCTGGGGTGAAGATTATCCCCAGACCAGAGAGCTGCTCATAATGCTTCAGTTAGAGTTTACTCCACTGAAGACATCTAGGATAATGGTGTTAAACCAGGAAATGCATTAAATCTACCCCACAAGAACAGAATCAGTCCTGCAAACATGCTTCCACAAGGTTTCACAAGGCTTTGGTCAATCTGAGGCTGTGTAGGAATTGTGCCTCAGGTGATCAGAGCCGAAACTTTGAAATTAAAGATGTAATTGTGGTGTATGTTACTTTGGATATAACATAATTTGGCCATTGTAAGAGTTTTATTAGAATAGATGGAGTAATACTAGAATTGTTGTGATGGCTTCAGAGAAGGAGAGAGGGGGGGTAACATTGAGATGGTAAAATGCCAGTTGATTTGAATCCTGAATGAGAGAAGGATTAAACCTGCATTTGTATTTGGGGAGGAGTTGAAATACTAAATTAAGACAAGAAATGAACTTCTTGATATTTGCAATTACTTTGATATGATCACCTGGATTTTGATGATGTGTATGCATTCATGCTTCCACATAAAAAAAAAGAATAAAATCAGATTATACATGTGAAAATATATCAAAAGGGTTAAACAGTAGAAATAATGAATGAGAAGGGGAATTAGAAGGGGAATGAGAAGGGGAATTAGAAAAGAATGGGAAAGACAATGTGTGAGTGAGATTTGTTATTCTTTGAAAATGTTTAATAGAAACCACAGTACCAGCGGTAGGGAGTTAGTATTTAAATCACTATACAGGTAACAACATGGCTGCAGAGAATAGGATGCATACCCCCCCCCCCCATTCTTTGTGGCATGGGATATGTAGGTAGTAGCTGTCTGTGGTTTTTGAGTTTGAATCCCATCAAAATTCACTTAGCCTTTCATTACTTTAAGGGTAACTAAAGTAAAAGACCAGACTGTTGGGTTGATGAAATTGTTAGAGGAATGGGTTAAATGCCTTTTGGTATTTCTATGGCTCTTTGCATTGTGTCCTTGGGATGGTAGACATAATTTGTCACTCACTGCTTAGCCCTTGCGTACTTTTAGTGGAGTTTACTCTGTTGTAAGCATTTGAGCCAGATCTCCAGTGAAAGGATAACTTCCTACTCTCCTCCCATGAAACTGAGGACCATTTAAAAATCATAAAGGGTCATAAGCACTGCTCTTCCCCCCCCCCCCAAAAAAAAAAATTATGTAATATGTAACATAATAGCACTAAGATGTTAGTACAGAATATTAACTCTTTGTAGACAAAACCTTATTGATGCTTCTACTCTAAAGAAAACTGGATCTAGGAGATGCCAAAACAGTAAGAATGCAGTTTTTAAAAAAATTTTGAATGAAATATCAGAATCTCAGACAATGAAAAAAGTATATAAATTCTTGAAAATATTTGGCTTTTTCTGGCCTAAAAATGGTGGTCAGTGGATTGTTCCAGTCATAGGTTAAGTAGCAGGGCCAGTTGATTTGTACTTTTATCTTTTAAACCATTTCTTCAAGTGAAAGTGGGTGGATAAAATACAAGATTTCATATTATTTCAAGCTTTGTATAAATTTCTGGAACCATTTTGTCTGATTGAGCAGTGAGAACAGTAACACATCCTTAATAGCAGAGTGCTACAGAATTCATGACCATTTTAGCATGAGACTTTATCATATTCCTTAATTCTGTCACTATTGAAAGTTCACAGGATTGCAGGCTTAATCCATGGACCCACTTTATTATTTGGCCCTTTGTGTGCTTGTAGTAGATCTTACTGTTATGAGATTTCAGGCCTTGCAGTTTGGGGATGACTCCTCCCTTTCTTCATTCCAATAATCTACTCTAAACCACATTAAAAAATATATATAAAATAGATATTTGAGTTCAATATGATTTTTCTGTATTGAATTCATACAAGTTTTATTACCAAACTCAGTACTTTTCAAAATCTTTTATTAATGTCTTGTTTAAATTGATTGTTTTTCAGGTTTTCTGTATTCCAATAGAAAATTTAATTTTTGATTTAGACAAAGTGACTGAACCTTAGTATAATCACCTGGCTGTATACATTTATTTGTCAGTACGAAGGGCATCAAGCTGTATTATCTAACAGTATTTAAATTAAGTTCATCCTTCTCTAGTCTCAGTTAAAATACCAGAGTATTAAACTGAATTTAGGTTCATCCTTTGGTGGTTTCGGTCAAAACTCACTGATTGATTTTCTTACAAAAGTACCAATAACATACATGAATTTATTCAATCAACTTTATCCTCTCTCCTTAAAATCTTGGCCCGATATCTAATCAATAGAAATTAATATTTAAGAAGAAGGAGAAAGCTTCAGGTACAAAACCTACCATAACGTTTATGGCTCCTTGAAATATTTAAGTGTTATGTAATTTCTGATCTTGTGTTAATCAAGGCAAAAATGATGTATGTTAAGATGTGATTAGTGTTCAGTTGTTATTAGTTTTTAATTAAAGCCATAATTAAAATTGGTTCTGAGACACAGGAGTGGTTGTGTGGTTGAGAAGTTTGTTTCTTAACCATGGGTCTTTGGATCAATCCCACTGTGCAACACCTTGGGCAAGTGTCTTCTGCTATAGACCTGGATCATCCAGTATCTTGTGAGGAAATTTGGTAGAAAGAAAGAGAAAGAAGCTCTGTATGCGTGAATGCTTCCAAGTGTCTTCTATAACCCTGGGCCATTCAATACCTTGTGAGAGAATTTGTTTGAAAGAAGCCCATCATGTGTGTGTGGGTGTGTATTGAGTGTCTACAATCTGTACTGAGCTACAGCTACAAACATTGACATCACTATTTTTAGATGGGTTGCTACCAGTGATGGTTGTTGACATTTCGTGTCAACTTTCAGCTCGTTGTTGGTGACAGGAAGATTATCCAGCTATAAAAATCCTGCCCCAAAAACCTCTTTGTCTAATCCATGCTAACATGGAAAATAGATGTTGAACAAACAAAATAGAAACCAACTTTTTGAAATAAGACCTGCTTTCACCTTTTGCAATACGTGCCACTGGCAGGTCTTCAGTTCCATGATATAAAACTTCACCATAGTGCCATCAGTTTATTCTTGTATGTGTATTGAGCAGATTTTCTTTGATTACAAAAATTGGTTACAGTCATTCAACGTTATCCTTTGATGGTTAATTGTTAGAAGATACTTATTTCTGCTTATTTTTGTCTTTGATATCAAACTCTTTATCAATTCATTATGATTTATTTATTCATTCTTTTGATTTATTTTCAGTAAAAGAAGAAAGTTCTAAATACAGTGATGATGAACAGAATAACTTGTCTGCGTTTCTGGGACCAAACCTTTGGGAGAAATCCAGTGGTGCTGATTTTAAACTGGAGTACATGGATCTTGATGAATTCCTAGTGGAGAATGGTATCCCTCTTGATCCGGTGAATGATTCATTAGACAGTAATGACAAAAATACTGCATCAGATGTTTCATTGGACAGTTTTGTACAGTCGCCTGAGCAAGTCAACTTCAAAGGTTTGTACTTGACTTATTTTTATACATCAAGTGTTCACATGTCTATTTATTTTGATTCACATTTTGTGAACAATAGCAACATTGATTATGGCCTGGAATTATATTAAAAGACATTTACCCAAGGTACTGCACAGTGGCATTGAACATGAAACCACATGCTTGCAATACAAGCTTCTTAACCACACAGCCATGACTGAGATTGTTCCAAATTGTTCTGTGTGTATTTATTTATATGTGAGAGAGACGTTTTTTGTTTGCTATTCCATAGATTTTTAGTTGGGTGAATTCTCCTTGAATTTTGAAGAAATAAGGAGGTCTTGTTTGTCTTTTAGTAACTTAATTAGTTAAAATTATAATTTGGTGGCATTATATTTCTGAATCCTTATAAATTTATTTTTTGTTGTTGAATAAATTGTTAATTTTTGCAATATATTCATATTTATCCATCATTAGAAATATATTCCTTCTGTTGATTTTACCTATTGTCATGTTTTCTTTTTTCTTTTTCTTTTTTTATTTTGAGTAATACAAATCTTGTTTAAATTTCATATAAAGTGTGTTTTCCTGCTGTATGTCTCTTCTATTTGACTTTCCTAACAGCAAAAACCACATCAGAAATAACGTGATTTCACACTAAAGAGTCAGTCTATTTCATGGGCGATAACTCTCATAAACTTTTCAAATTAAAGATAAACGCATTTAAGTTTATTTCTCTGCAACCGCCCGAATCTCACATGTTTGAGCCGAACTGCATACAAAATAATAATAGGGAAATCTTTATTCCTCTTTCTTATTCTTATCCCCAACATGCTTCAACCTGAACTCTGTCTCCCTCCCTCTCTTCTCTCCCCCCTCCCACCTCTCTCTGTTCTTCAACAGAATATTTTCTGGTGAATTTGTAGTTTCTTAACTTGGATGTTGGAGCCTTTTGGAAAGTACTAGGCATTAAGAGGGGTTGTGATTTTACCTATAAAGGAAATATTTAAACCAGGTATACAAAATACTTACATTTTAAACACATTTTCAAAAAAAAAATCTTTGTCAGGATAAAAAAATATGTAAGACATGGCATTATGAGTGAACAGAAACATGGCTGATGAGGTCCAAGATCCATTATAATTTCATAATGTAAAAGTCCTCACTTTCGTTAGTTTTTTCTATAAAAAGATTTAACAAAGGAGACATTAGTTCATGCAAATATCCATGAGACATTTACTTGAGGGGAGAATGTAAGAAAATGTCTCTCTCCCTTCCTCTTACTCTTTCCCTCTCCCCTCCCTCCTCTTCTCATCCCCCTCTCCCTGTGGATTGGATGGGATTCTTTGAGGCAAATTTTCTATCTTCATGTTGCTATCCCTTATCTGTTTCCAAGGCAACATTTCCCTATGACTGGACATGTTTACAACTAGCACATTGTGTCAAGGCAAGAAGACACTAATACATACACTTTTATATAGTTATATATACATATGACAGGTTTCTTTTCATTTTCCATCTACCAAATCCCCTCACAAGGCTTTGGTTGGCCCAGGGCTGTTGTAGTGGAAGACTTTGGCAGCTCTGTGCCATGTGGTGGGATTGAACCTGAAACCATGTGGTTTCTTGACTGCACAGCATGCCTGAATATTTATGTATGGATGAATGGATAGAGAGAGAGAGAGAGAGAGAGAGAGAGAGAGAGAGAGAGAGAGAGAGAGAGATAGAGGGGGTGATGCAGATAAACATGCTTGGATTTGATATATAAAATCTACATACATATATATACACATATATAGGAATATATATCAAGAGATACAATCAAAAACTGAAAATAATTCAGAAGATAAACAGTCATGTATAAGCATATTGATATTTATAGATTTGCAAAAGACATTTACATGGAGTACAAACTATACAGAAAACAAAAGTGGAGAAAGTAAAGTCATTCAAGCCCGACAGCTGTTTCTGGCAGCTTGGAATTATGTAATAGCTGTAATGTTCATAATGGTGGATGTAGTGTGCAAAAAATCTAGGATATATGTGTATTACACACGTACTGAAGGAAATCCTAATCCTCCCCCTTCTCTAAACACTGTGCTCCCTTTATGTCCACCCCCCCACCCCCATGAACTCACTCTCCACCCAGAGAGCACTACCACTCTGGTTAAGAACCACCAGTCTAATGATATAGTCATAAAAAAAAATTAATTTATCTCTGAGAAATAAACATCTATGCTTCTATGTCTAGAATCATCAGCTGTTTCTCCTTCACTCTCAACATTTCATTATAAATATATATTTGCATTTTTTTCTTCCTTTTCTTCAGTCAAAGAAGAGGATCTTCACAGCATTTCCTCAGACTCTACCGCTTACAAACAAGATGACAATGACTTAATACCAGGTGAGCCCCCCTATTCTGATGGTAATGTGCATGATGTTTCTTCTTGGTTTAGTGAAATTCTTGTCAAAAGAATGTTCTTCTTCACTTAATGCTGTCTTCATGTCAGCTAAGCAGTAATAATGAACTGAGTTCGCCAATTCAGGTGGACAGGTATTTTTTTTTACCTTATACAATGGGTTTGTATGAAGACTGATACTTTTAGTGTTCCTTTTGGATTATTGCAAGTCAGCAACTGTAGAAAAAATATGAGCAAGGAGGGAGTTCTAGGAAACTGAAGCTCTGGGAAGAAAGGGTTGAGTTTATTGATTGATGCAGAACCTTAGGATGGGATTGGCTACAACACAGATGATAAAAAGGGAGGGAAAATGAGGGGATCAGGAATGGCCGAATGGAAGTGGCAATGAGGCCTGCCAGCTGAGAAGCAGAGGCCATTATAGTAGTAGTAGTAGTAGTAGTAGTAGTAGTAGTAGTAGTAGAAAGTAGAGGAGACAGAGTCTATTTATTTACTGAGTGAGTCTAAGATTTTTATACTATTTTATTTTAATCTTTGTCTGAAGAAATAGAGCAGAGCCAGAAACCACTTTTGATTCTCTGAGAAAATAAGTTGGGTGTTTATGCTTAATGGTGAAAATTAATTACATATTAATGTCCAACTGATGCCAGTGTGGAACATAGACATTAAATGATGATGACAACGATGACAGTGTTTTTTTTAAAATGGAAACATTGTTAGGGAGAAGGTGAGTTTCTCCATAATTCAGCTCTCAGAAAGTGAGGTTTGGCAAAAGTACCTTTTTTATCTTTAAGCTAGGAGGGAAGGCATTGCCATGATCCATTGCAGAGCCCCCAAGACTGGTGGGAATGGGTAAGGCACCCTCTAGAGACCTAGCTTGATTACTTTTGATAGAATGAACTTCACAAAAGGTATCCAAAGAACCAGTAAATGACATTAAACTGGATAATAGAGTAATCCTTTAACATTCAGATTACTCTGTTGATTGTAATTTATATTTATTAAGATTTTGATGATATGACTGTTTATTTTTAGGATAATATTGTAGGGTAGGTGTGAAAGGCTGAATCTGGCCAATTTAAACATAAAACAGATAGAATATTTGGGTTGGATATGGCCAGTTTGAATGCTAAAGGGTTAAGTCATCTACCTAGGAAGGCTACAGTTGAATTGAATACAAAGAACCAGAATGCAAGGCATTCAGCCTGACATTCTTACAGAATTGCCAGTCTATCACACTCTTGTTTGGTTCTATTTTATCAACTTAATATGGGGTTTGTCTGGAGGGCAATGATCAGCAATGATAACAGAATGAGAAGAGGTAAGTGCCTCCTCTATGTCTGACAAAGAACATTATACTGTTGGATGAGCACAGACTTTTGTAAAAGCAAGGTAAAAGATAAAAGAGAGGCACCACCTTACTCAGAGTTTATAGTTTTACAATGATTAAGGATTTAAAACATTTAAGCATACAAGTTTCTCTTGGATGCAGTCATGAATGTTTGTGTATTTGTATGATGGTGTGTGTGTGTGTGTATTAAGTCTACAGTGATTAAGTACAAGTTTAAAAACATCAAATACTGACACCATAAATGGTTGTGATTGTTCAAACACTTCTATTGTTAGATGACATGAAAAAAACAAAAGACTTCATCAATATTAAGTAACTAACCCTCTACTATTCAAGTAAAATAATTTCTTCCATAGGCTGTTTCTATTGTTTGTTGATGTTTTTTCTTCTTTGCATTGAATCCTTTTAATATCAGCCCATCTGAGACCACCACTCCACTTGATTCTATCATAAAAAAAAAAAGAGATAACATCTCATTTGAAATCATTCATGTTTAAAGTCCCACTCTAATTTTATATAAGACTCTTGTTCTAAGTCATATCCAAATATCAACAACAACAAAGTTAGTTTACTTTATTAAACCCCTCAACCTCGCTCTAAATTCTTGATTATTTTCATTAAAATACACAGACAATGTATTTCATGAGATATATAGTCACAAAATAGCTAATGAGTGGCATAACTATTTATAATGAGTAGCATAGAATGTGTTAAAGAGAATCATGTGAAGGCTGTAGTTT
The DNA here is from genome assembly GCF_046866305.1 of Octopus bimaculoides. Taxonomy (NCBI): domain Eukaryota; kingdom Metazoa; phylum Mollusca; class Cephalopoda; order Octopoda; family Octopodidae; genus Octopus; species Octopus bimaculoides. The sequence goes on along the minus strand of NC_142933.1, from coordinate 119,578,254 downwards.
TTTGCGTTCTTGTGTTAGTCATTTCTGAGTCATTCTATGAGGAATATATTTTTTTATCAAATAATCAAATATTTAAACTTGTCTTGTCGCCAGCTGAGTGTATATTTTTAAAGGTTTTTGAACTCAAATCCAAGCCAACCAATGACGTGTCGGTGTCCACTGGTACTACACTGGCCTACATTAGTGTCCTCATTCTGTTTGATTTATTCAATTGTCAGCAGATTAATATGCTGAGCTGTTACACATTTTACATTCGGTTCTTTGTAGAAGATGATGATCAAGAAGATGAGGAGGATGAGGATGAGGATGATGATGATGATGATGAGGATGAGGATGATGATGATGATAGTAATTGTAATTCTGATGTATTTGAGCCACCAAAACCTGGCAGATCTCAGGTTCCAGGTAAAAATAAATTCTTTTTCCTTGTGTATGTTAATTTTATTTGAAAAGGAATATCTCAGTGGCAAAAATCTTCTAAGAAATCTTGGAATCAAACTCTAGAACTGTCTCCAGATAGAAACAGAGATTCCTTGAAATCATTCAAGATGATTTTCCAACTGCTTATTTTATTCCTCACAGTTTTGATATCTTTAAGCCCAGAATTTTTAGTTACTCTTTCGTAAATCCCAACATATGATTTGTCTTTCCACAATCTGCCTCTTTAGATTGTTTTATTCGTGTTTTCCGTATATCTCATGGTACTGTGCTCCTTGAAAGTTCCTCTTTTGGTCACAAACCTGGCCAAAGCCTTTCATAGAGGACCAACAGTTGTCTATGCATGCAAATTTCTTATTTTCATGCCACCAGTATCATCTAAGGGAAAGGCAAGGGCCAGTACAACTTGTCACCAGTGTCATTGCAGTTGGTGCCGTGAATACCCAAAGATCCAGAACTGATATTGGTATTCTAACAGAACTGGTGTTTTTGCTATTCATCTTGAAAGGTTGAAAGGAAATCTTAACCTTGGAGCAATCTGAACTAGAGATGCAACGATCCAGAACTAAGACTGCATGTTATTCCTCTGCATTTCATTGTAAAATATTAAAGAAGTGTGGATTTAAATGTTAACAGCAAGCTATATTTTACACTACCATTCCTGAAACAACTAAATATTGCCACACATTTCATCATCGTCATCATCTTCATTCACAAACAACTGAATACCAAATGCAAACTATGTTAGAGGATAGCTTAGAAAATATCTATTGACAGGTGAATAAATTTAACAGGAAGAAGGTTATTAGTGCACACCATCATTATGTGTTCATTTTCTGTGCTGACATGGGTTGGAGAACCACGTCTTGCACATGCAATTTCAATTTTGGCTTGGTTTCTATGGCTAGATGTCCTTCCAAACAGCAACCACTTTATAGAGTGTATTGCATGCATTTTATCATGGCATTAGCACTAGAGAGGTTATCATATCATTAATGAGATTAAAAGGTCCTCTTAATCCCACACCTCCAATCATTCAGCAATTACTTTGCAGGTTATCCTCAGTGGATTTATAGAGGTACCTACACTAGATATACACAAATGCATCACGATTATTAACAACAGATTAACTTTTTACCTTATCAATACCAGGACAGTTGAATATATTGATATATGTTAATTATTTAATGATTTTCTTTAAATTTCAGGTAAAAACGGTTTTGACCCTGCTAAGCGAAAATTCTCATCAGATGAACTGAAGCCTCAACCACTTGTCAAAAAATCTAAGAAAGTAAGTTGACCTTTTCATATTCACATTTTTGTAGGTTTTAGGGTGGTGGTGGATTGGTAGAGTGTTGGACAAAATGCCTTACAGTATTTTCTCCATCTACTGTTCACACAGTAAAGTGGTTAGCTACATTAGCAGGGACAGTGTACGGTACTGAGGTACCTCTAATTCTGATAGTTAGTCACTTCAGAAAATGCTCCCAGTTTACTCTGTTAAGTGGTTGACATTAAGAAGGGCATCCAGCCTTAGAAACCAAACTAGATAACATATATAAGCATCTAGTCTTTAGGAACAATAGTTCCCAGTGCTAATTCAAACTGTCATGGTCTGTCCAACCCTTGCCAGTATGGAAGGCAGATGCAAAATAATGCTAATAATGATAACTCCACTGTCACCAAGGACAGATGGTTTTAATTTTGATATAAAATAGGCATTTTTTGTCATGAATCCAGAGATAGGTACATTAATACTGAAAAATGTTAAACAGTTCTGCTCGAGTTTCATTGCTTCATGTACACATCTTTCAGTAAAATCAATATGTATAAAATGTCCAAATTTGTCTTTGTGGTAACATTTGTATCACAAGTCCGACCTTAAAATGTTTTCCAAATAAAGTGGAACCTCGTAGTCAGTATATCTTTTATATATCATATTTTTTTATCACACATTAAACAAGCAATTTTATTAGTAAGCTTAAACTAAGTCACATAAATCATTTAGTAATCTAATCCATTCATCCTGGTATAACGATAAATGAAATTTCTTGAAACAGATGTAAGGTAGACGTGAGGAAGACGCTTTTCCTATTAATTACACTTACTATAGATGTACAGTCTCCTCTCTCTGCCTTTTTCATCAGTGTAATAATGGCTTCTGCTTCTTGGAGCTGAAGTTATTATAAATATTATATTACACCACCTCCACTGAAGCACCATGTCTGTCCAGAACCTCCAGCTCTCTCTCTAATTCTCTCCCTACTCATTTTTACCATTAGTGTTGATTTACAAAGTTTCTAAAAGAACATGACATCAATCTCACTGATCTGGGAGGGCCAACGAAGGCTTTAGGTACTGTCCCTTCATCCAGATCCAGTAATAATCATTATTATTATCATCATTTATTGTCCATATTCCATGCTGGCCTGGGTTAGATGGTTTAACAGGATTCAGTAAGCCATAGGGACGGAGTGTGCTCCAGTGACTGCTTTGGCATGGTTTCTACAGCTGGATGCTCTTCCTGACACCAACTACTTTACAGTGTGCTTTTTTTGCATCACCAGCACTATCGAGGTTGCCACCGAGGGAGAGTGAGTCAGCTTTATGCCACACGGATGAGGGGTTAAAGTATATGCGGCAGCAGAGAAGAAGTAGCTCATATTTTATCCACCTTGTCATTCAACTTTTATTGATTTATAAGTCTCATAGTTAAGTATATCATTGAGTTTTGTATTCTTTTATGCTTTTGGTGGTTTCAACCAGTTGACTGTAGTCACATTGGGGCACCACCTTTTATGTACAGACAATTTTGTTTTGCATTTAATTTAAGATTTTCTTTTTATTATTCCTTTTAGATATTTGTACCTCTTGACAGAAAAGATGAAAAATATTGGGCACGGCGCAAAAAGAACAACATTGCTGCAAAACGGTCTCGTGACGCACGCCGTGTGAAGGAGAATCAAATTGCATTGAGAGCCAACTTTCTGGAAAGTGAGAACCAAAACTTGCGAGAGAAAATGGCTAAAGTTCTCAAGGATATGTCTCAGATCAAGAAAGAGAAAGATACTCTTAAAAGTGACAATGATTTCCTGCGAAAACAACTGAGCAAGTACAGTTGTCAGTAATAAGACCAAAAAACAAACATGTAATTGTGTAGCATTATAAATTTTTATGGATCCTGATGGGCAGGTTTCATTATCCTAATCTGTCAGAAATTGTAGAGATTTGGGGGAATTGTTTTTTTTTTTTTTCTTATTTTCTCTCGGTGAGATTTTCCAAACATTGGTCACATAATTCTACACACATTATATCAATTTCATTTCTCACAAACTTGAACATGTAGCTTTTATAAAGTGGCATGAACATATTATGACTAGTGTTATAAAAAAAGAAAAGAAACAGAAAAGAGAGCATTTCTACCTGGCATGTATGGGTTAATCACATTCAGTTTTACAATATTAAATATTTTAAACTTTCTTTAAAAATAACTCATCAAATATTTAGAGAGGAATTCAGAAAGAACGACAAATGTGGATGCACATAGACATACGCATACAAAGAAATACATGCACACACACACATACGTATATATATATATAATGCTTCAACAGAAATATTGATGTTTAAGCTGAAAATAAAGTCCATCATTTGCTTGTAATAAACATTGATTTCTTGTGTAGGCAAAAACATGGGTATGGGTGGATGGGTGTTGTTATAACAAATTGACTTTCATGCCTTTTTTCAAGGGGGTTGAGACAAACAGTGTGAAAAGTATCTACAACTGGAAATTAAAACCAGATTGCTGATGAAAAAAAAAACATTAATCCATACATAATAATTCTTATTAATATGTTCGTTTCTTGCCATTTTATGTCAATCTCTATTGACTGCCCAGTCATTGGGTCAGTGTTTCCAGCATTGTTGAGACTAACATTTATTGCTTCTGCATAAAAAAAAAAGACAAAATCTTTTTTCTCATCAGAAATTATTAACGACATTTTATTAAGTATTTCTTCATTTATTATTTTTTTTTTTCCATTCAAATTTTGTTTCCACTCCATTTTATTGAAATCGGTATTTTTTATATTTTATTTTTCTCAATGCATGACTTAGAACTAATTCATTGGAGTTCACTCCATATTGAATGCTGCTGGAAGTATTTGAAAAAAATATTTTTTTTACTCTTGTTGACCTTACAGATTATACTAATAAATTAATTTAGACTGTTTTACTCAGCTCTCAATTTAGTTTTCTAGTACAAAGTGCTCTTTTAAATGTTTGCCTTTTCATATAAGAAGGAGGTAGCAGGTTAGTGGTACGATGTGATAGACTGCTATTTGTTAGCTTACATTGTCTACAATGTCTGCTTTATTAGCTACGATTAATAATGATGCAGCAGAGAAGAACTTCAGTTTTTTCATTTACTTCTCTTAAGAACTGCCAGTGCATGCAGTAGTCTCTTTCTTTCATTTGTTAAGAAATGGCTTGTAGTTGTCTTTTGCTTGGTTCTCATACTAGAGCAGTACTTTTCAACCTTTTAAGAATGGCAACACAATGTTATTTCACTAAAAATGAAATCACACACACACACTATATATATATATATATATATATGTAGTTAAACATTCTTTAGCCATTTAGCAGGAAAATATTTGGGCTTGCATGTAAGCGTGAACATGTACAGTCAAACTATTTTAATTGAAATCTTCAAATCTGAAAAATGAGACAAAATGTTCTGACGTCAGCTGATTTCACAAGGATAGACTGCTTGGAAAGCACTGTTTCTACACTTTGGATGACAATAAGCCAACCAGGATCAGATATTAGTTCTTTAAATTATTATTTAAAATTTTTTTTCATCAAATGCTTCTCTCAATGCTGTCAGATGTCGACATTATTCTCAGGTATTTCCTTATTGTAAACAATGGAAAATCCACTGAAAAAAATAAATATATATATATAAAGAGAGATATATACGTTTTTAATTTCATGGCATCAACCATTAGTTTGAAGAAATACTAACTCATTTACTACCTAGCTCTCCTCATTTTTAGGCTTTGGCATGTTCCCCTGCCCCATCCTACCTCCATAACTCATTTCACTACTATCTCTGTACCCAACAGCCATGACATGTATTATGTGCACAATGTGAAAACATGAAAAAAAAAAAAAAGCAACAAATGTTTCTATATCGAATATCCCACATCTTGTGCATAATATATTTACTAACTTATCTTACAGATATATAGAAATTCATCTTAAAATACCTGTACACTAACAAAACATCTTTTCATATTTCCTTTAAATATATATATATGTACATATATATATCTCATATTGTATATCTATATATCATATATATATATGATAAATTCATTAGTCTCATTTGCATTTAAAATCTATAAAATATTTGACACTTTTTTTCCCCTAATTTGATTTCTGCATGAAGTTTTAGTATTTTAATTCTTATCTTTTCCTCCGTCTTTTGTAGTTTTGACATATTTAATATATAGACTGGAGGAGTCTTTCATAGCTCTGTGATTTTACTCAACTGCCATTTTTCTTGTAGAGACTCTTAATCACAAATGAACTTCTGGATAATTTTTTTTCTCTTGTTAGTTCAAATGTTTTGATGCTTTTATACTTCAGCCATTGTAAATAAAATTGTTTTAAATTGCTAAAATTTGTTTTAATATTTCTGCTAATGATAATTCCTAATTTTGGTTCAAGGTCAGAAATTTGGACAGCAGGGAAAATATAGTAAATTGCTTATTGAGTTTTTTTTAATGATAACTTAAATATATATCTATTGTTTATGTCCTAAGAATTTGGAAAGAGATGTGAAGTAAATTGCTTTTAACCCTTAAACACTGCATTTCCTTTGCTTCTGCCCTGAATGGTGACATGATGCACCTACAGCATGCTAAGGGTTAACTGTGAAATTCAAAGTAGATTAAGCATGTAAATATTAGGGTTAAAAAGGATCCTCTTGGATGGAAAAACTAGGCTGCTGCTCATGGGACTCCAACCCACATTTTCTACAAACATGACAGATGTTCATCGTATCAGATCTCTCCATCCATTTTAAAAGCTTTTTTTATTCGGAGCAAGAATTGTATATTGCTTACATCGTAAGAATCTGTTATTTATTCTTATATAAACTGATAGTCCTGTGTATATTTTAATCTGTAACTAACGAACAATTTAAAAACACTGAACAGAAAAGTGAATTTTAATTTGAAGATACTCAGTGACTTGCAGAACCAGTGAGGTGTCAACCCAAAGGCTTTGGGGTATGTGATGTGGTTCTTTATGTTCTATGTTGGTGGTGTCAATTTGGCTCTTCGTGCTTCTGGAAATCCAATTCCGTATATTACTGCTATTTGTTTATTCAACATTGAACAGAAGAAATAAACAATTGACCTTGATAGTTATGGCTGCAAGTTTATATCCTAAGTAATTGTTTCTAAGAAAGGCACAAGGACTGGAATTTGTCGTTGACTGTCAAAATGTAAGGCAAGGTAAATTATCTCCCTTTGCTTTCTGAAAATGAAGACTCTTCAACTATTACGCAGCATCTTCCTCTCTTAAGATGGGTTATCACATTCACTGATCATAAATTGATTTCAGGAATCAATTTATTACCAGTGCAATTTCAGGATTGCTTAAACTCTTTTCAATTCACTCAACCAAACTCAGAAATTGTTTCATTTTACTAAATACATGATTTGAAGATTGATGAAGGCTCTTAAAGTTAGTGATTCAAAATGGAACTTAGTAAGGAAAACAGTAGTACATGAAGACAAAACATTTTGTTAATTACTTAACCCTTTAGCATTCAGACTACTCTGTCAAATGTAATGCTTATTTATTCACGTAGTTTTGAATTAATTGCATGTCTTGTAGCTCCATAATTTCGATGGATGTGTCAAATCTGGCAGGTTTGAGCACAAAACAGGTACAATATTTAGGCTGGTTTAATGACTTGTAGGAACACTGTATTTCGTTATGCAGCCACAATACATTACAAAGTATATTAAATGCTGTGTTAGCAGTGTTGTTAAATCACTTGCTACGGTTATCTCTACGGATTTTTTTATAGAAATAATAACCAGCACTGATTTGTTACGTTTTGTATCCTATAAAGCGTTTAATATATTTTGTAGTATATCATGGTTGCATAAATAAATATGGTGTCCCTACAAGTCATAAATATGTGCGTACCAGCTGCTAGGAATGTGTTCAATATGTAAAATTGGTATATCCATGTTACACTGTTATATTTGGTGGCTGTTTAAGCATTGCGGTTGTAGATGTTTAACGGCTTGGATGTGGAGCTGAAGGAACAAGAACTTGAAATATAGCATAGACACCCATTCTTCCATTGCATTGTTGTTTACATTAAACATATTTGGATATGAAACCTAACAAATCAGCAGTGGCTATAATTTCTACAGAAAATTTGTTGTGATAACCTTAACAAAAACGGCTGCTTTAAATGCTAAAAGGTCAGTAAGTACTAGAGAACTGCTGATGTCAAAAAGCCTGATAATAATCCTTTCTACAAAAGGTCTGAAATTTTTTTTGTAAGGGTTAGTCAATTACATCAACCCCAGGGCTCAATTGGTATTTATTTTATTGACCTTGAAAAAAAGAATCTGGTAGACAGAAAATGCAAGAAGCTTATAAAAGTGTGTGTGCATATGCCTACACATCAATGTTTAGATATTTCATGCTCTCCACCCAAACCAATATCAGTGTGGAAAAATGGATGTTAAACTTTCCTCTTGGAAACTGGAAGGTAGATATCAAATGGTAGAAATCTTGTCTTGTAATTCAGACAGCTCAAGTATCAATTCCAGAACACAGATATTACAAGAGATTATCCAAGAAGTTCCTTGATGCCAAGTGGATTGCACCAAAATTCTGTCCAGGGCAAGAATTTAGAAGCTTTGTTACACTCATACAAATAACATTTCCACCTTACTGGGGTGTTACAGAAACAATATTCAAGTCTAAAGAAAAATTGTTGATCCAAATATCTTGTCCCTAGTTAGAATGCTACTGGCATTTGACCAACTTTACAATTTCATAGTCTAATACCATTATAGTGATAGATGACAACACTTTGCATGACTAGCTTTATAATATCTCTACTTGGATGTTAACCAACCAACAAATAATATGCAATGATTTTCTACTCACCACTGTGATCCTTGTAAAGTTGCTTTAACCCTTAATAGGCCAAAAGTACATTAAAGTCATTAAGTTCAACACCTGCTATTCTGTTTCAGTGAAAGAACTTCCCACATTTTAAAATCCTCTGAATATTGCTCTTTTGATAAACTTAAGATCCTTAACTTTAAATTCAATTTTTTACAAATATTCCTACATGTTGACAGTGATAATACTTCACATAAAATATTGCTTTTATTATACTAGCCTGGCTGAGCTGGTTCAGAAATGCAATAACTTTCCATGTAGTTCTTCTGCATGCTTTGTAAGTGGTGGTTGGCTACCCGTCCTTCCTTCACAGCCAACTATTCTACGCTAGAATAAATAAAATGTTTCTCAGTAACATTCATCACTTTCTTCATCACTTAAATGTAGGCTATGAAATTGACATCTCACACAGTGGCAGATGTGGCTGCGTAGTTAAACTCAGATTTGGGATTCTGTCTCACTGCACAGCATTTTGGATGAATGCCTCCGACTCTATTCCAAGGCCAACTAATATCTTGTCAGTGAATTCCAGTAGGCAAAAACTATATGGAAGCCTGTCAGATATACATATATGGACTTCTGTAATTAATATATATATTATATAGGGTAATGGGTAAAGATTCCCTTCAGTCATGAATGACCAAGGGATTGCATCTAGAAAGTTCCCTTCCAAGGTACAAGTCCAGGCAAGGTCTTTTGTAGAAGCCAACAATCACTCCTTCTCCATGCTACAGATGGTGTCCAAGGGGAAATGCCAATAGCATTACAACTGATTGAACTGTGGTAACATGAAATAATGGATCTTGCTCAAGAACACAATGTACAGCCTGATCCAGGAATCAAACTCCCAACCTCATGAAACCTGATGCTCTAACTATTGAGCCATGTATCTTCTCATATACATTTATATATATCATCATCATTTAACGTCTGCTTTCCATGCTAGCATGGACTGGACGATTTGACTGAGGACTGGTGAAACCAGATGGCTACACCAGGCTCCAATCTGATCTGGCAGAGTTTCTACGGTTGGATGCCCTTCCTAACGCCAACCACCCCGAGAATGTAGTGGGTGCTTTTACGTGCCACCAGCACGAAGGCCAGTCAGGTGGTACTGGCAACGGCCATGCTCAAAATGGTGTATTTTATGTGCCACCTGCACAGGAGCCAGTCCAACGGCACTGGCAACGATCTCACTCGAATGTCTTTACACGTGCCAGAAAGGCGACGCTGGGCACAGGTGCCATTGACGGTTTCGCTTGGCCCAACAGGTCTTCACAAGCAGAGTTTCATGTCCTGCACAGGAGCCAGTCCAGCGGCACTGACAACGATCTTGCTTGAATGTCTTTGGCAATTCTGTCAACAAATTGTCCTCTAGCTCTGCACTACTGAAGATGAATGGAATGAAAAATCCATTATTTGAAAAACATGTAACGGTTAGTAACATAAAGGGCATCTGGCTATAAAGAGAATGCCTTGATAATATTCATTCATTTCTTATCCATAAAATGGATAAGAAACGAATGACTGAATAAAGAGCCACACTTATTTACAAAAAATTTCTTAAACAAGAAAAATATAGAAGAGTTTCTACTTTAAGCTCTATTTTGGAATAAATGTAACAAGAGGAAATAAAAATGTTAACTTCTTGGGGAGGCTTAACAAATACAAAGGAATCCTTTGACAAATATTGCAAACACTGAAAATGAAAAACCTCAGAAGATTCCAGGACAGACGCAGCACTAGTGAAGATAAACAGTTTTATTCCGTTTTGGGTAGATCTCTGTAAAATATGATTATTGTAACTACAAACATTTTTTAATGGATATGCATATATAATTGTTTTATATATATACATACACATATCAAAAACATCTTTTTATAATTTTGTTTTTGTTTTTTTTGGGGTTTTTTTTTTTTCTTTCTTAGGTTTTAGTGTCATAAATTCAGCAATTCTATACTTCAATAATGTGAATTCCACTTTCCTCTTCTTTTTCATTAAGTAGAGATCACAGTTTGCATTTTACACTCACTGCCTAAATGTAAACAGACATGCATATATTTCAGAGTCTGCTGCAGTCTTTTTTTACATCATGGTTGGATGAATTCAGATTTTTTTTTTTTTTAAATAAAATTTTCTTTAAAGCATATTTCCCAATCATATATATATATATATATATACGTGTATGTGTGTGTGTTTGAATTTTGTGTACAGTTAAGTACAGAAGCTATGAAACCATGTGGAATGTTCTTAAGAATTCTGCATGAGAAAAACAATAACAGAAACTAGTATCTCCATCCTAGGTTAAATGCAAACATTTGTTTGTATTCGTTTTTATATATTTTTTTTTATGGGTGGGGCTTTAGATTTTTCTTTCTTTTTTTTTAACAGAATCTTTCACCACAAAAAAAAAAAATAAGAGGGAAAAGTTACTGTACACATTTTTAATAAGTGTGCCGGTGGCCTGCATGCTATTATCAGTACAACTGACAGCCTACCACAACAATAATCACAAGAAAACTGCGATCAAAACTTATAGCACCCCCATCATTATCGAACTAGCATAATATTTATCAGGCTACCTAAATAAATAACTGATTACTAATAAAGATGCACTTTTAAAAGTAGACTTAATATATAATTCGGTTTTGATAAGAACACAACTACACTCATGATATTTGTGTAGGAATTAGTAACAGCAATAACTCGGATTATTAAGGTTAAACTTTTTCACACAAAAAGAATGGATGAGCATTTTAATAGAGATTTTTATCTTGAAATTTCAGAATCCAAATTATCAATCTCATAGGTATAAAATGGACTCTTTTCCAACAACTTGTAACATTAAAATTATGCTTTATCATCAAAACAAAAAATGATGAACCAATGAAAAGCTCTGCTGTAGTAGTGCAGATAATTATTTCTATATATATTACTAGCAAAAATAACTGTTTTATTTCATTGCTTAATTATATTAGTATCCAGTAAGAGAGATATGCTTCCATTCATATCATAATCTAATTGTGTGTTTGATAAGAGAAAATACAGAGGCTTTTTATCCCAGAAAATTTTCAATTTTTATTGATACTGATTCTTTTTATTTTTTAGAAATAAAAATCTAAAATAAAAAAATGGAATAAAGACAGAAAATTTCCAACTGGGATGTTAACTTTAATGGTCAGCATAATCACTTGCTGCTGTTCTAATGGTCACATTATCAGTTATTGTGCAGCAGTGATGCTGGACACGGTTTTCCTTGACCAAGCCAGGGAGTGTGTGTGTCATGTCACATGTCATTACCAGAGATACTGGCTACAGCTACTAGTTCTGGGAGCTGGCCTCATAGTAAGAAAAGTTTATTTCTTAAGTCTCATACCCTGAGAGAAGCTAGTTTTAATACTGAAAAAATTAGTAGACAAACATGAACAGAGAGAATTACAAAATACAAGATGAGATAGGGAGGAGATGCAGTGGCTAGCATGCAATAAAAGAGTTGGAAAAGAGGGGGGCAACGAAACAAAGGCTCTTGGTTTAAATACATCAATGAAAGCTGATTAAAAAGAAAAAGCTATGAAACAACTTTACCTTTAATGTACAAATAACTAGTAAGGCCTTTGGCACAGAGTTATTGGATGAAATAATTCAAACAAACATGTATATGTAGGTACACTCAACTAAACAGCACAAGTACAAAGGGTACTTACAAGAAAAAAAGGCAAAAAAAAATACACACTTGAAAACCAAGATAGAATTTCGTGAAGAATTCATGCACACATGCCCTTATGTGCATTCGGTGAATCTGAAAGTTAATTCTGATTCCTTTCCAACTAGTTTCTCTAAAATGACATTTCAAAATCAAAACTAAAAATACCAAATAAGAGCACCTATAAAAGGCAAAAAAAAAAAAAAGTAAAAATAAATAACAGTTTTGAAGGAAGGCAGACATCTAGGCAAATAAAAGCAGTGGGAGAAGATAAAGAAAGGAGTCGGTAATGCCTTGAGCAAGTTGTTAATACAACTGTTTTTTTTCAAGATTAACACCACTCGTTAGAATGATTGCTGTTACAATTCATTTCCATGGTACCAATGCAATATTTTGCAGGCTGCTTCTTCATTTCTGCTACTCTTCTGCCCAATCACTTTCTTCATCAATAAGATAATCAACGAAAGTTTGTTTTTCTTTTTCTTTTTTTTCTTTTTTATGTTGGTGTGTGTGAGTCATGTGTAGATTAAACAAGATTTGAACCAATGTAAACACAGCAGTCTTCCACAATTACTCTGCGACTGTGATCGGGAAATATGTAGCAGCTGCAGATTTGACATGAAAAGGTTACAATTGTGACAAAAGTTTCACTAAGCTTTCCATGTAGGTTGTAAATGCTTTACCAAATCTTCATAATTGTCAGTCTTCCTAGGTAAGTGAGAATTGCCAATTCTAAGAATCAGGTCTATTATTAACAGGCAAAAATTATTTTGATACATGTTAAAAAAACAAACAAAACAAAATGAATGAACTGTAACAATAATGGCAACTTAGAAATACATCCACAGTTTACTTTTCTTTCTTCTTCAAATTGGCTTTCTTATTCAATTTAGAGATATTTGTTTTGGGAAGGAGGGGAGTTGGTGACCAAATTGATGAAAATTAGAATCTAAAAACCTAATTTGAGGTGGAAGCATTCCAATCACAAAAGATAAATTTACATGATTCTTAAAAAGTATGATACATTTTTCCCTTTTTATTTCATGTTTTAAATTCAAAAGAAAAATACTAATTTTTTCATTTAACACTTTTTGAGATTGGAGAAAGAATTTAAAAATGTTAACATTTCATAATTTTCAAAAATCTTACAGAAGTACTTTTTCTCTCATTCCGTACACTATCCTCCCCAGATGTTATTACAGGAAGAGGAGGAAGCCTTACCAATCCCCCAAAAACATAATAAAAGCATTAAAAAAAAAACAAAAAAAAAACAATCCTCCAAGCTGATTAGTAAATCCTAATTATTCAAAGAGGATACAGTGTATAAAATTAAAAGTGTCTGACAGTGAAGAAGAGGATCAAGAACATCGTTTTCTTATTGAAACCAGCTTAGAGATAGAATTTGGAGAAAAAGGAGTGGAAGGAGATAAGAACAAAGACAAAATGAGCAAGTGAAACATGACAGTGTGTATCTGTTCTCTTCCTTGATTGTATGTCCTAAAACAAGCTCTCTCTCTCTCTCTCTCTCTCTCAGTAGAATGCCTCTTTCTACAGCTCATTTCATCCCCTGATTTTATTTTTAAATTTACATTTTTTTTTTCTAATGATATCAATTAAAATAAAAAGTCTTTTTCTACATCATTTTTCACTTGTACACATCTATGGAGATCTGCATCAGTGACCACCAAAGTGCCAGTATTAGTGGTGAGTTGTAGCAGAGTAATAACAGTGGTATAATAATTGGTAAGAGAAATGATGATAAGAGCAGTCTTAACAAGAGTAATGTTTATAGCTGTAAGAGTCATAGCAGTAGTCATGTGACAGGAAGTGGTTGGTAGGTGTTGGTACATGAGTTTCTATAAAACCATCATTCAATCTTCTCAGTACAGCTCATTAATCACTACAGAAGCTCTAGAAAAGGGAAAACAAAAAAAGAGAAAAAAAAGGAACAAGTGATCAGACAAACTAACAGAGATGGAGTAACAACAAAATAACTGATAAAGAATATTAGAGTAGAGAAGAGAGAAATCACAATTAGTATTATTTCACTGAGGAATGTCAACAACAAAGAGAGGATAAACAGTGTTATTTCAGGAGAGAGCAGCAAAAGCAAATTGATTTTTATTGAGAGATCTTCTCAAACACACAAACGGACATCAGTTGAAAGCTGACGGGAAACAAACGACAGATTATGGTGTCCTCCAAAGACAATCTGTTAGTAACGACAAGCTTCAAGTGTTTACCTCCCCTTGCTAATAATACAGACTTTTGTCTTATTTGGCTGGAATCGAGAAAACAGTGAAATGCATTTATTCTCAGGCATTATTTAAACTTCTAAAAATAAGGCTTACAAACACTTAAGGGTTATGAAAGATTGATCTTGAAAGACAGGGGTAAATCAAAATTAGGAACATGCACACTAGCTTTGTAAGAATATGTTGAACAGAGATTTCCACCTAAGAGAACAGAAAAATATGAAGGTAAACATATGTATTTAACATTTGTTAACCAAGAAAATGCTTTTTAATGCAGTAAACACTGCTATAATCATATCAAGGTATATGGTTCATTGTACCTAATCTCCCCATTATATGTAGAAAGGATATTCAATGCATCTTTCTTTGAAATTCCTCCAGCACTTGGGTTTTCAGTAATTTCAAATTGTAAGAACTTGAACAATTGGCTATTTACCATTTTGGGTGCTGATGATGTATTTCCTATTGTGCAATGCAAGGAAAATTGGAGAAGCTTCAAATTATGGTTGGTAGGTGAGGGATATTAAAATGAGGGTTTAGAAAAAAAAAAAAATGGTGAAGAACAAATTGGCTAATCTGAAGCTGAAAGGAACATAGAAACTAGAAGAAGAAGAGTGTAAAAGAAAGGTATTCACTTCCTTAACAAAACTGATAATTTTATACCAAATATAGAGAAAATGTGAAAAAATCTTTGAACAAAAAATATCATAGAAAATAGTTAAGATATGTTTTTTTTTTATTTAAAGTAAATAAAATTATTCTATTTCTTTTACTGATCTTTAAATATTTTCAGTTGGAGCATTATAAATGCTTTTTATTTTTTTGCTTTTTTTCCTTTTTTTTTTAAACCTTTGTTGGTTTTAATGAAATAGTTAAACAGAAAAAACATATACAAATCAGATATGAAGCATCAACATTCCAATATTTAATAAGATAACCCTTTGATTAGTTAAATATTTTAGCAACAACTTTATATAAAATCAAGTAAGTAATCAGGTAAGAAATGTAGCAATTTATTATTCTAAGAAAATAACAATAAATTAGATAATTAACATTATAACGATGCTGAAATGTTCTACTTTAAAAGCATCACCAATCTAATCTGTTACAGAAGGAAAACAATGGTCTTCTGTTATTTAAAAAAAAAATGGAGAGCTGGGAACAAATACTGTTCGTTAAAAAATGGAAGAGGAACTGAAATTTTGTGCATCAATACCAGCATAAATACTGATCTAGTTAGGCCTTAAATAAAGAGCATATTGATGTCATTTGTTTTCACTCATAAGAAAGCAATTTTACAGCCAGGGTTCTAAACATACAAGGAGATGTGTAAGACAATTAGCTTGAAATTAAAAATACAGGTTTCAAGTTATCTCATTCATTTGTAAGTGAAGGAAAAATTAAATCAGTTCATTACTTTTTGCTCCATTAAATAAGGCTAAGATTGAACTGAAGTCAATGAAAGTGAAGAATTTGCAAGAAAAGAAAGCAAGAGGATTATGGCCAAAATTAACCAAGTGTTTTAGATTAGAGTGCTGCTTGTTGAGAAGGTCCAACCTTGAAAGGAGGCAGCCTCTATTTAGAGCAGGCTGGATGGTCTGCCCATTGGTGAGTAGGCTTTAAGTTCGAGCTCCTGCAAATCAAAAACAGTCCCTCATAAAATATTATTTAAAAGGAGTTAGAAGTAGAAAATATAATTTAAAGTTAGATAAAACTGAACATGAACCAAATTAGCTTTCACAAAAAAACAATCTATTACAATAGAAGACAAATATTACACGGCGTAATATTTTGGAAACAAAAATGGTTGGCCTCCCCAATTAATGGCCAAGTATTGGCGCATTTGTCTTTTTTGTTTGTATCATCTATTTATATATATATATATATATATATATATATATATATATATACATAGTTATTTATATATAATATATATATGATAATATATATTAATATATATATATAATCACTATATATATATATCATATCATATACATTATATCAATATATATATATATATATATATATATATATATATAATAATCACTATATTATATATTATATTAATATATATTATATATATATATATATATATTTTATATTATATTAATTGGAAGACTAAGGTAACATTTTTGATACTATAGCATACTTAGATGTATTATCGTAAAATCATAAACCTGAATTTCATTTATAAGAGTTAAATACTAAAGCATCTTTGCTACTTCCAACAATTTAACACTAGTAAGAAAATTGCCAGTAATTTATAATCACCAAAATATTTACATATAACTTCAAACAGTATTAATTTATTCAATTATATAATAATTTCTGTTCAATATTTCCTTCTTTAGCTGTTTCAATGCTTAATTTCATTTTTCTAAGCTTTGTTTTATTTTTGTTAACTGCCACCACAAATACCTCTACCCTTTCCTGCCCTCCCAGCTAATATGTATCTTTCCTACCTGTCCATACCTATTTCAGTTTTGAAAACAGTATCTGAAGGCATTAATTCAGGTAATAAGCACATTCAATGCTAGCCTTCCTTTATAATGCAGTTAGCAGAAACCTGCACCAAACTGCAACTTACAATCAATCAAGACCAATGGCTTGACAAATGCTTCTACACAAATGGACAAATCTCATCTGATGCATATTTGTATATTATAAGTATACTGCCTCTAATGCTCTCATTTAACACAGACAGCATAAAGCAAGAAGTATTGACAATTTTTTTCTATTTGTAAGGTATTCTATTATGTTTTAAGAATCTTAAGACTATATATCTGCTTTATTTTTCATTATTTCTGATAATCATTTTTGTTTTTTTTTTATTATTCACTGACTGCTATTTTAACTATTTGCTTTTTAGCTATTCTCAGTTTACCTATATGCTAAGTATGAAGCTGACAATAAGCAACTGTTTGTGTTAGTTATTTCTCCAGTCCTCTGCAGTAATAAGAAATTATTTTTATAGTTGTGCATTTATATAATACTTACATCCTCAATTTTTCCCGGTCTGAGTCGCTTTAAAATACTTCCAACTGTCATTCTCCTTGAAAAATTAAAGAAAAAATTGTTCTTAGAAGTGTATAAAAAGACAAATCGTAAAATTATACAAACATAACAGATAATTGAACATTTAGAGATAACAATTCTTTAATATGAGGAAAATTATTTATATCAGATTTTTATGGTTTCATTAAGAAAAAGCTCATATATATATATATATATATATATATATATGGAGAGAGAGAGAGAGAGAGAGAGAGTGGTTGGTATTAGGAAGGGCATCCAGCTGTAAAATCCCTGCCAAAACAGACACAGTAGCCTTGGTTAGATTTTCTACCTGGCTGGCTCCTGTCAACTGTCCTACCCATGCATGCATGGAATATGGGTGTTAAACGGTGATGATGAGAAAGAGATACAAATTTGTGTCAAAAGATTTCAGGACATAGAATCAGATGAGTAAAAGACTGCAGTTTTGTAAATTTGGCTGTTAAATAAATAAATAAATAAAAACAAGATTTTTGTAAATTCTAATATTTGTTCATACAAGTCGCAGTAAATGCTTACACACAAGATCAGAAAACCAGAAGAATATATCACAACTAATTAAAACATAAGAAATTAGTTCCGACTGTAAATTAAAATTGAGTAAACTGTTTCAAGAATTTTAGTGACAACAAAATTGCTACAAAGAAATCATTAGGAAGGGTAAAGAAAAAAATAAAGACACCATCACCCACATTCAAAACACTAGAACCCCACCCCCACCCCTTTGACCTTAGTTTCCCACTAGAAGTTATTACATTTTACCTTTTTTTTCTTTATATTGCCTTTGAACAGTAAACTTCTTTTTAATGTATAAAGGCACACACATGGCCAAGATGGTTAAGAAGTTCTCTTTGCAATACCAAGTTGTGGTACAAATGCAAGCCATCATCATTTAATGTTCATTTTCTTGGCTGGCATGGGTTATCCTGAGTACTTTCATACTTTAAACAGAATTAGGTCCCGCCTCAAAACATTTTGCTGAGACACAATTGTAATAAAACATGGCCCTGTCTATATAATAAGCCTTGGTTGGTTATTTTGATGACTCACTGCAGATGTTTGGTGCAGCAATGTTAGAAAATATTTAGTGAGGCTCATTCTGAGATCTATTATAAACATATTCAACCATATGGCACAATAGGAATAAAATCAATACTATTAAAGTTTACAATCAACCTGCATAAAATATATTTTAGGAGTCTAGCCATCTGTTTGGACATTGCACTTCATCAGGATACATGTGGTTAGAAAAACAAGTTCTCACAGTTTCCTTTCAAACTGTAATATTTACATTTATTCCTCTATTTATATAAGCTTTTTCAAAAATCTTAAAATTATCAACTTTTGCCACCCATTTTTTTTTAGGACATTATTTCAAACACAAACAGTAATATATGATATAAGCATTCCAATTTCTGAAAACAATTTACTGGGGTGGGGACCAAAAAAACTAATTTGTGTAGAAGACATATACATACTTAGAACTTAAACCACCACCAGGTGGCAATCCTTCTATTTCATCATCCATCAACTCGTGCATCACAAGAGAAAGGTCGACATCATCTTCAGGTTTGCAGTTGTCTAGGATTTCTACAAAACAAAATAGATAAATGAGTACACTAGTTAAGAAAGCAAGATGTAATTTCCTCAGCAATAGTTGATTAATTGACATATATTTAACAATGTGAGTGTTTCAATGGAAGTAGATAAGGCAAAAGTGGTTTATATTAAAAAAAACATAAAAACAGACTATATGATTATTGTGAAATGAAGAGTAAAATAAAAATCATTACTATGGCAATATTAATGACAAAAAGGAAGCAGGGATGTAGAAGTTTGTCATTGTAATATGTAACTAATGAGATATGGAAATTAACCATTGTATAATGTAACTGAAATAGATGAAACAGACCAGCCATTGTAATATTTAGCTGTAACAGAAGAGATGTAAAAACTGAAAGTAATATGTAATTGTAGTTTAAAAAACAACAAAAAAAAACTGACAATTTTTTTATTTAATAGTTCAGTCTGAAAGAGGAGGAGGAAGTGGTGGTGGTGAAGTATCCCTGATCTCTCTAAAATGGGAGACTCCAATATGGCTATATTCAGCTTAAATAACTACAGCAAGATGCTTGCAAAATGGGTTTTTCTGGGCAGATGCTTCCCAATGAAGGACAAAGTGCAGTTAGATGGCTGGCTAAGCTCATAAAATGTATTATATGGAGTCTAATCATAAAATTTGATAGTATTGATTATTAGAATTGAGTCATATGGCTAAATGTGTTTATAATTGTTCAAACAATTAGCTTCACTAAGTATTTTATAACACTGTTGCATGAAAACATCATCAAATCATCAATATGTCCATGGCATAGAGACAAGACATGGTTTACTACGGTTGTATATTGGTAAGTCAAGTATGCAATGAGATGGGAAACTTAACTTCTAGGACCCAATTCTCTTTAAAGTATGGAAGCACCTCTGATTATACAGGACATTTCCAAAATGATACAACTATAAGAAGATAAAAACTATATGGAAGCGAACTTGCTGTAAAAATAATAATCAGAGCATGTGGCAGTCGAAATGGGTGTTGTGTACTCTACTAATATTCATTCAATTGTTGTTGCATCAGCAATGGCATTTTCCAAAGATGGAACATGGTGTTCATTGTTGAATTTTTGGTTTTGTATTTCCAGTTATTGAATGTTTCTGCAGCTGGCATCTTTGCGTCATTTCTGCCATTTCATAACTGTATCAATAATAATAAGCATGTCTATTTTTGGAAATGCCATAGCTGATACATTTCAATGAATATCTGAACAATACCAGCACATAGCAATCATTTTAACTGCTACATTCTGTTGACCTTGAGTACACTGTTAACTGATTAACACCTGGGCATCATATTCACTTGCAGGTACAGTCTACACTCTGTCCTCTAAGGTGCATCATTTTTGAAAATACCCTGCACTCCTCTTATACAATTACATTTAATTACCTTTTGTGTAGATATATATCTATATAGAAATTTTATTTATCCATACTTATCAAAAAAAGAGAGCTGATAGAGAATCGACAAGTTAGCTCTTTTTATAAAGAATACTTAGCAATTGTAAATGAGAAAAAAGAAAAAAAAACTTGTCTGATTTGCAACTCTTGCGTTAACATTGAAGAAACTTGTGTATCATCGTGTATTATGAATGTGAATGAGCAACTTTTTCCAGGTGACAGGTGGCAGTGATGCAATTTCTCTTGTAACACATTGTATAGTTGCAACAGTGCATAGTGCATCATATCATTTAAGGGAGGAACTACAGACAATATTTTGAAACTCATCATCAGAGCCCTCAAAATCTTCAACATCACTGTTCAATATACATTCTCTCTTACTAATGGGGTACCTGCAATGTAAACGTAATTGGGTTCACTTTCTCCAAAATCCATCATGAAATGTATGATGTTATGTGTTATTCATCAGGAAAACTGTATAGCTCTTCATTCCATTATGCTTGATGAGATGAAAGATGTCATTTCTTTTGTGTACATCTTAGCACAGGCACTAAATCACTGAAAATCCCAATTTTGTGAACAACACTGTTGTTGATTACAAGTTTCCAACAGACCAATTACTGGTTCATTGCATTTATGAAGGCAGAGCAACAGGGAATTATCTGTAAAATTTGGAACAGGTACGTACCACAAGAGCCTTTATTCAAAAGTACTAGTTTGTCTTTTTTTACCAAAATAATTCACACAAGTTACTGCACAATGTTCAACTAGCAAATTTCACTCATGAGGCACTAGTCAATCTGAGACAATAATAGAGGAGGACACCTGTGCAAGATGCCAAGCAGTGAGACTGAATCTGGAACTACATGGTCATGTGAGTTCCAGAAGCATGTCTACTGATGATTTTGTTTGTAGATTTTTACAATTTCAGAGTTATGGTGCTAAAACCTAGCCATGGAACTAACTTCACTGTAACTAGAGGGTTCTCTTTGTGAACAACTATTTCTGTTTACAAGCACCAATTTCTATGAATCAGTCAAAAATTTGAATTTAGCAACTAACAAGTGTCTGTATTCATTTTCTAATATGAAATAACACATCCAATGAAAAGAAAAGTCCAATAAAAGAAAATTGTAATACATTTTACCATCTTCAAATCTGTGAAGCATTTGTTGGTGGCTGTGCTACTCTCACAATTTGTCTACTTCTACACAATTTAGGTAAAATCTACGACTAAAATTTATATAATTTAGTTAAGATCTAACCTAGGGCAGTAGCTGTCCATTTTTGTTTTTTCCTTTCCACTCCACAGCAAATTTGTATTTTGTGTGAAAGAAAACCCATTTAATTCGAACTATTACAGCAGGATACTGTGATAAACAAGCTGCTGCACTATATTCTCAATTTTAAATCACAAATATGAACCATAATGGATGCAGATGCCATCCATTCCTCTTGCCCATCGGACTTTAAAGACTGCATTTTAAAATTTAAACCCAATAAAACGGATATCATTGATCTGCCTATATTTCTTTTAGTTGAGTTAATTTTCCACTGTTCAGTATTGGTTACTCAGCAACAGTTTGGATCATTAAAACTTGTCTCCCTTAGTTGCTGTTTCTTCTCGGGACAATTCATTGAACAAGAGATATAGGACTTGGCCTTATTGGTCTGATGACAACCTTCATAATAACTGGTTTCAGTGTGCTATCTCATTGCTTTGGAAACACTACTCAAAGAAACTGGTTTATAAATGACCTCCATTTTCTTACAACAAAGCTCGTCTGTCATTTCTCTTCACCAGCTCTCATGGTTTTATGAACTACAGTAATCAGAATAATGGCCTCTCTCAAACAAAGTGATTTATATCTACAGTAAGTTGCTACACAACTAATGAATGGTTAATTTGCATTAAGAAAAGATTTTTTTTCCAATAAGCATACTTCAGTACTAAAAATAGTATCATTATAGCATGTCAATATTTTCTAAGTCATCATTGTTCATTAAAAAGAAAATGAATTACCACTAATTTACAAACACACACATTTTACAGAGAGAGAGAGAGGGAGAGAGGGGAGGTATTTTCATATAAATTCAGACACAAATGCTCTTGGAAGTTATTCTATGTTGATGACCTTATGAAAAGAACTTAAATCTCAAAAAAAAAAAAAGCATTGAATCACTAATTCCAAAACCAAACCCATTAGTGGCAGACAGTAAAATCATTGAAGTTATTTATAACGTTAAGAAAACTATGAGTATCTGACCAGCTTGGAAGAAATTATTTGAACTGCTTATTTGATCAACTGGAGTTCTTGTTTAATCCATGTTAGCAAGGAAAAAGTGGAGGTTAAAACAATGATGACGATGATAAAGGATGCCTCTGTATTGTATGGCATACTTATTACATGTTAATTTGGCCTGTGGACATTTACAACCTGAATTTCTTTCCCTTTTTACTCTTGTCATGAAACACTACAAAGAAAATATTGTTAGAATTAAGTCAAAATGGTTTTCTGATGTAAACGCCACTCATGTAGGGTTTCCTACAGCCTATGATTAAGGGCAGGTGACCGCCCAGCCAACCTCCAGTAGTGGAGTGATGTTGATGGTACCTGCTTTTTGTAGTATATGCAACTTAATATCTGGGATAAACATGATCTGCTGAATCTTAATGTTTACTATGGATTTGTAAGGATAACTGCAATGAATGGAAAAAGATCCAATTGAATTATCATTTTCAAAGGTATTTAGCCTAGATGCATAGTGAGTAATAATAGACAGGAATCTATGTTGTAGCAGTAACTAAGCATAGAAAAATTCATCAACTCCATAATTACAGAATTAGTCATTTTCTTCACAAAAACTCTTTAGCTTAATGAACATTAAAGTAGTTGTGCAAGAGCTAATGACTAGTAACCACCACTAGAACTAAGATAATGCTATCCTGATGGTGGCTCTTACTAGTGTCATGTAAACTACCTCTCTTTCCAACTGTTAAATTGATTAGCAAGTGCAAAACAATATATTGGGGTTTCTTCGAGTTTTAAATTCTAACTTACCAACACTAACTGGGGAAAAAAAAAAAAAATGAAATGAAATTGTAAAATCAGTGTGATAAAAACAAAAAAAAAAATCAGTGCTTGTATTGGAATGGCACACATGAAATTTAATCTGAAATATCTAGCAGAGATGAAGGCTTCAAAATCTAATAAAAGCAAATGGAAGATGAAACAAGCAAGATTTAAGATGAGTTATTCAAAATAACCTGAGTATAGCTGAGTAACAAAATGAATTAGATAAGGAATGACAACATTAAGTATTAGAGAACAAAAGAAAATTTTCTTTTATTCCAAATAGAATGTATAAAGGAGGAAAAAAACCCCAAATAATTAGGGAAGATCAAGAAGTTACCATGATAAATGCTGTTACATTCAGTCAAAAGTTTACTTAAGTAAAATTCGGTTACCTTCTATTATAATGCTTAGAAAAAATGCAACCATGATCATTGATGTGAGCAAAGTGAAAGATTGATTAGAGAGATTCTAGACATGCTAGAGAGGAAGTAAGTGGCTGTGTGCACAAGAGATGAAATAGAAGGGAGCCTCAACAAGACGACACATGTAAGGAACACAGGTATAAATTTTTTGATAGGTATATTGTTAGCAGAAACATGGATAATTCAGATAATTCATTTGCAAAAAAAATAACTAAGATTAGATTAGTTATAGACAAATCAATAACCAGTCTGATTTCTACCTATGCTCTCCAGTCAGAACTAACATATGAACGAAAGGATCGTTTTTATGAGATGTTTTGCAGACAACCTTGCAAACAGTGAAAAGTGATCTTATTATTACAGTGTCTAATAGACATGTTGAACAATCAGGATAACTGTTGCACATGTGAATATGGCCATGGTACAAGAAAAGAAGAATGATCATGGTTCTTGGAGCTTTGCTATGTAAATGACCAGCCAGAGAGACTACTTCTAACCAGGACACAAAATAGAGAGCTGATTACAAGTGTCAAGAACTTCCCTGATGAACAAAGGGTGTAATTAGTCACCTCAAGATAAGAACTAGATGCACCCGGAAGCAGAAAGCTAACTGGGAAAGGAAGGAGTGGAAGCTAACAATTCATACATAACTTTCAATAATTACACGACCTTAATACACACATAACTTTCAATAACTGACAACACTTAGAGTGAGAAGGGGACAGAGATAAAGGAATCTGACAGAGGGTAACTGGACATTTCTGCATGGCAAACTACAATGATCATTTGGGCTAAATCTCCAATGCAAGGAAAATTTTCCTCCAGCAGTATTAACCCTTTTATTACCATATTTCTGTTGAAAAATACTACCTTAGTTTCAGTTAATTCAGAAAATAAAGAATTTACTACACTAACTTTTCCATTACTCAGCTGGTATTTGGAACATAAATTAACATAAAATTTTGATGGACAATTTTAATTTAGATTACTTTAAAACAAAGAGTTCATAGAGGTGGCCTCAGGTGGGTGGGTATCAAAAGGGTTAAAGACCTCAAAAAAGGTCATGGGCACAGCCTCTCTTCCTCCAGATGATTAAAGGGTGGAGAGGGGGGTGAAAGTAAAAGTCTGCTAATATTCTATAGCATGAGAATCAGAAGCATGATCTCTTGAATTGCGAGGCAATATGTCAGACATCACCAGTTGAAAGTATATCCAGAATGACAGCAGCACACTTGCTTTGATATTAAGAAAGAGGCATAGAAATGGTTCTAAGAGCTGTTGCTGAGTAACAGGAACGGAACAGGAAAAAGGAGAATGGCTTCAAATGCATTAACTCACACACACAGAGAAAAAAAAAGAAGCTATTGTAGTAGATTTCTAAATGATAGAAAAGCCATTAAGGATATGAACGTAGGGAAAACAACTGGATGATTAGCAAGTCACCAAAATGCTGAAAGTATCTAGCAAAGTATAACATACACTGGTTACTTGCATTATCGATTTAAGTAGGTGCAGGTATGGCTGTGTTGTAAGAAGTTTGCTTCCTAGCCACATGGTTCCAGGTTGACTCCCACAAAGTGTGACAATTTAAGTGTCTTCTACTATAAACCTGGACCAACCAAAACCTTGCGAGTGGATTTGGTAGACAAACTGGAAGAAGCCCATAGCCTGTGCATGTGTCCTAGTCTTCGTATTGTCTAATATACAAATAGTGTTGTTCATTTGCAACAGTTCTGCAAGAACATGTGCAGCCATAGGGGAAAATATTAACTTGCTTGGAAACAGGTGAGGGTTGGTGAGAAGAAGAGCATTTGGCTGTAGAAAATCTGCTTCAAACTCTGTCCAACCCATGCAAACATGGAAAAGCAGACATTAAATGATGATGCCTTGTCTCCAATAACTGACATAGCAATATCGTTATCTGTTACAGATAAAAATTATCTGTTACACATAAAAAAAAAGAATTTTCACTCAAAAAGTAACATTTTAACTTGTAACTAAATAAATCACTACAAAAATGAGAGTTTAGTGGAATGTTTTCATGGTTAAATTGTTTTCGACAGAGATAGGCAAGAAAGAAAAAAATGGAAAGTCAAATAGAAGCACCATTCTTAATTTCACAATACTGTTTTACAATGAAGTCAGTATTTGGTCTCAAATACAATTCTCTCTAGAATTTCTATCACTCTTCACACATGAAAGCAATTATCCTTACCATTCATGTTTTTCTAAATTGTATAGCAGTTTCTGAAAAAAACACTTTACAACTTATTTAATTTTATTTGTTCTTTTGTTTTACATGTTTTCCATGATAGCATGTGTCAGACAAAAATTACTGAAGCATTGTTTTTTAACCAGATATCCTTCCTGTTGCTCACCCTGGCCTATTTTCCAGATTCCAGATATTTTATATTCCAGCTGTCTTCCAAAGCATAGAATCAAAGGACAATCTATAGATAAGGAGCATCAACAAACATTGCCGTTTTATTTTTAGTGCAACACTTTCTCTTTCTTGCAAAATGTAGAATGTAAACACTCTGCACAGAGACAAACATATACACACACAATGGGCTTCCATACAGTTTCTGTCAACCAATTCCACTCACAAAACATTGGTCAACCTCAGACTAATGTGGAATACACTTGACATGCAATCAGAATTAGTGACCACATGATTACCAAGCAAACTGTATCCATGGCAACTATTACTAGAAAACATTTGTAAATTACAAAGTAGATCATCTCTAATTTTTGCTAAATTAAATCGAATTGAGAATCAATTTTGCATAGAACCTATGTCTATACAGAGAGGGACTTGTAGAACAGAAGATGTAGAATGGACCATTTTCAAAACAATGTTATCCTCCACATGTTCTATTTTAATGTATGTTACACATCTGACATTAACAAAACATTTGAGGACACACAAAGTCAGACTCTGCTAGATATCTTATTACATTTTCAATAATTCCAAAGACCAACTAATATTCAAAATAAAAATAATTCTATTGCTAAAAGGTTTCATCATCATCATTCTCATATGTCTTCTCATGCAGACACATATTAGAACAGGACATTTTGAAGCAGTATTTTATGGCTGGAGGCCATCGCTAACACCAACATTTTAGTTACAACTTATGACATGTAGGGATATGGTTTACATATTCTAAAAACAGTGATACAGTTTCTAGATGATAATTTCATGAGCTGGTAACATACTCATAATCTTAATTACTTTATCAGAAAATTATTAGAAAAAAAGAAAGTTTATACACAATTTTTAGTGTATTCAAAATACATGGTACTCTTTTATTATTCAACTCCTGCATAAAAACCAAAATGTGAAACAAATATAAAAACCTTTAATTTTGTTCTCCAAACGTGTGTCCAGTTCTCTTTCTTTTCTTATTGCCTCATCTGACAGCTTAGGTGCTCCTGGAAAAGCTATGAGGACAATGCTCATGTTATCTCGACTTCCCTGTAAGCAGAATATGAAGGTTATGAAAAATAAATACAAGTAAATAAGAGAGAAGAGAGATTTGAAGAATAGGGGGGGAAAAAAAAGAAAGAAAAATGTAAATTTCAAATGGAATGACATCTAAAGCAAATGGGAATCAAATTCACTGATATATTTGGAACCCTATTACATAGATTATCCAGATTCTAGTATGCTGTGAATTAAATGCTATCTAAAACATAATAGAAAAATAAAATATATCTGAGCAGAAACAATCAAATTCAGGCATTGCCTAGTAAATTTGACAGTAATCCAGATGGTGGTGGTGGTGGTGGATTGTCTTCCTTGGTTTAAAAAACACCAGTAAGTGTAAACCAGGAAATCATTTTATTCTTTCAACAACAAAATGGAACTAATTTATAATTATCACAAAGTGAGATTAAGGTTTGGCTTTTAACTCAGTTTCCAAACAACTCTTAACTTCAGGGTTCAATTTTTAGCTCACTAAAATATACAGTTAACACCAGATTGGTTTCTATCTTCTAAATTTTATTATCCATTTAATTTAACACAAAAGGATTGATTGTAATCAATTAGTTCAATTAACTGGTATGAATACAAAGTTGGCAGAACTATGTGAACAATTTAGGATTATTTTATAAAAGGTTAACTTTTATAATATTAATATCGCAGAATCGTGAGAAGTATATAAAATACTTTTATTGAAATTTGATAATTTTCTCTTAATAATGTTTGTTGGCTTATTTGTTGGCATATTAGTGGTTGCTTTTTATAGTTTGTTAGAGTGAAAAGAGTTCAGGAATTTTCAGTTGCAGAAAAGGCCTAATAATTTTTTTTTCATTTTGTTTACCTAGAGATATTCTGGCACTAAAAAAGATGTCATTAGGAAACTGAAGTATATCATATCCACATTAAGCCTAACAGTATGAAACTAGCATGAAGTGATAAGATATTATCTGAAATTTCAAAATGACTTAAGCTAAAAAAAAGGAATTGAAGTATGGTGTGTGTTCACTGGTTTGTTTCATATCTATTTTCACATGCTGGTATGGCTTGAATGATTTTTTTTTTTTAAGACAGCATTTTATGGCCAAATGCTTTTTCTGCTGCCAATCCTTACCTAACTTAAGGACTTTTTTTTTGCTGCATTAGACTTTGAAAGCAGAGCTACAGAACCTATTGTTCCCAGGCAATGTAAACATAGCATCACCATTTTTACCTCAGCAGAAATATCAACACACAATATCCTTCAATATAGTTTCTAACTCTGGAAGCTATGATAGAAGACATTTGCCCATGGTGGCAGTGGGATTGAAACCAAAATGATATTGTTATAAAGCAAACTCCATATATCTACACTTATAGAGTCAAATTTGAGCATATGCTTAATTGAAATTGAGATTTAATACAACGTTTGCAAATAACAGAGAATTTAAGTATTTTTCTTCTTTTTTTTCAATCATTTAGAAAGTAGCTTATTAGATTTTTTTTTTTAATGCTGACAATTAAACAGCAAAACCAAAGTTATTTCCAGAGAGACTTATTATGTGGAAGCAAAAAGACCTTAATACTTTGTTCAACTACTTTAATTTTCTTTTAATCCTGACCATTTTCCCTGGTTCTTCAAAATATATTCCTCGCTAACAAAGCTAATACTGTTAAAAATTTTCATAGTTTTATCATTTAATCTGCCCGTGGCTCAATTATGAAAGCTAATTTCACCCATCCTGCTACTATTTAAAACTGATTCATTCTTTAGCTATTATTACAATGTATGTCTAAGCCAGACCAAAACATTTTGAACACAGTGTATTTGCATTTAATGTGAAAACTCAAATATTAACAACAGGTTGCAAAGAAAATTTGAAACTATATACAGTATTGTTCAAAAGGTGTTCTAAATTCATAGTTTTATTATATGTGAGAAGGAACAATAACCAATTATGTTATCTTTTAAATAATCTTGTAGACATTCAGGTGAAGCAGTGCATTTTCGTTGGGTTTCAAGAAGCGAAAAGTAGTCATTTCACTCCTTTCAATGGCAGTAAAAACTCTTAACATATAATCACAAAACCTAATTTAATAATTGTGTGCTAATTATATACTTAGTGCTCATTACCATCTTTACTAATTGTGGCCAATTTCTAAACCAAAAGGAAAGCATTAATATTGCATATTTTAGAGGAACAAAGCATTTTCAAAATTGGAAGTGAAGAGAAAAGTTTTCGAAAAAAACAAAAATTATGAAATTTGCTGTCAGGAACAGAAAAAAAAAATCTCAAAACAAAGTTTCTGTTGAAAGCTGTATCCAAAGTTACAAATGTCCCCCAAAACATAAAAAGATATATCTGAAAGACTAATTCCTCACTAGAATAATGCAGATAATTTAATTTCAAATCATTTTGCAGGTTAGTAATGAACATTGTAAGAAAAGTTGGTATCAATAAAGCAAATTTCCACAAATTTAAGAATTTCTCTCTTCATTAGCAACATTCTATCAATTTCAAATTTCCTCTCAGCTAGACAGTTGCATTGTCACCATATCAGTGCAGCAAGCTATGGTAGCACCAAAGTTCAAATGCTGTGCACTAGCTTTGAAGCTCAAATATTTTTGATCTTTGTGTCAGAAAAAGTACCATTCAGTGATATAAGAAAATTTTAGGGAATGCTGATCACAATGAATTATTTTTATATTTGGTGTTAGAAAGGGCATTCAGCCATATATGCCAAATCAGACTGGAGTCTGGTGCAAACTCAGCTTACCAGCCCTGGTTTAACTGTCCAACCCATAACAGCATAGACAACATATGTTAAATGATGATGATTTATTTACTGGTTGGGTTTGAAGGAAGGGGCTGTGCCTATTGCTTTCACAGGCTCCAACACTAATGAGACCACTGTCATTAATGTCCCTAGTCAACACTTACAACTTGATAGCTGCAGGAATAATTTTTATGATGGAAATTCCAGGGGATCTGATATTCTAAGAAGGAAGGAATGAACATAGTGTTTAGTGCAAGGCCTTGAAGTGGAGACGATATGGGTAATGAGAGGCGAGTGGGTCTAGTGTGCCGGAGTAGAGACAGTATGAGACAAGCCAGCCTAAAGGTGTAGAGGGAACTGCAGGAGTAAAAGAAAATAGACACAGGGTGTCAGTGGGCCAGAGGTGGAGGAATATTAGTGAGCAACTCACGTCAATCAGTCAAGTGGCCTCTCTTTGGATGTAGTCCAGGATGTGTTTGTGTGTGTAACAGCACACACACACACACAGCTCCTTTTGGTAAGAGACCAAAAGCACTGGGTGCTGTTTTGACAGTGGGAGTGTTTGGGCACTGTTAGATACATGGTATGAAAAGTCTTGGCGCAGTGCTAGGTAAAAGTTGTATTACTTAGCACTGCGACTGCTCCAAGACTGGTTTCTAAGAGTGGGTGATATTCTCCAAGCATTTTAGATCATGTTCTTTACCTGAGCTACTGAAGCACAGCTGTGAGTGAACTACTTGTGCTACCTAGGGCTGAGTTTAGTTTTATGTGGTGTATAACTACAGGGGAAGCATGTTGAAAAGGATGGTATGAAGTCACCTGCTTAGGTATTTTGGACAGGGTAGCAAGTGCTGCTACAGATAACTCTCAGCAAAAACCTGAGGGCAATCTGACCGGTAGACTAACTTGAAGTTCCACAGAGTTTAAGAGAAGGAATGCAGTGAACGGATGAATGGTGGATGGATGCAATAAGGCGGTAGTCAGATGAACTTAAAAGGTGCGGAGACGGTGATGGTTTGGTAAAGGTTGTCTTCAGATTAAAAATAAAAAAAGAGTTCAAATATGTTTGGAGTGTCTGTTTCTCAGTCAGAGATGTATATAGGGAATAAAACTAACAGATGCTAAGAGAGAGAGGAGGACTGTAAAAGATTTGGTTTAAATACGAGAGCCAAAACTGATTGAAGTCATTGGAGAGAAGGACTTTAGTGAAGGGTGAAGTAAAATGTTCTTGATACAGGAAGCAATTTAGTCAGAGTTGTTGATTGGAAGAATCCAGAGAGCAGTAGAGGAAGAAGTAGATGTGTTTAGAGAAGGGGTTGGGAAACTGAACAAGAGTAACTGGAAGTCTTTCTGGCTGATATCCAAGTGCGGTCAAGAGTAGAATTTACATGTGGAGGACACCATCTTTCAAAGTGATGGTTTGATAACAAGGCTTAGTTAAGGGTTATCACACAAGATAAATAAAATGTGAGTTTCTATGTCAGTAAGAGATGATATGTGGAGTCTATGTTGAGAGAACAAGGGACGATTGTTCAGTAGATCTTGTTTTTGGCATCATCATCATCATCGTTTAACGTCCGCTTTCCATGCTAGCATGGGTTGGACGACTTGACTGAGGACTGGTGAAACCGGATGGCAACACCAGGCTCCAATCTAAATTTGGCAGAGTTTCTACAGCTGGATGCCCTTCCTAACGCCAACCACTCTAGAAGTATATTTGCACAGTGGGACACTCTCGAAGGTATTGTCATTTCACAATACCTTCCTGTTGAAAACCTCATCTGTAAGCTTGCCACAGAATGAATTCCACTTAAAGATGGAAAACCACAAGACATGATGTACCGACGTCATCTAAAAGTGGAAACCATTTACACCATACATAAGAGGGCTACATAAAAAAAAAAAATGGATACTCAGAATGAAACAGCATGTGTGTGTGTGATTTAGCTATTAATACATGAGGTACAAACTAGTTCACTTTTACATGCCTATAAGCTCTAAGACCAAATGTAAATAAACAAGACCATTCATCAAAACTATAAATGGCAATACAATCCAAAAAGAAAGTATTTAAGATTAATCATAACCAAATATTTTTGCATTCTATCAATGTTTATAGCAAATTAATAATGAAGGCATTAGTTACTTGATAAGGCTTGTATATAAAACCATTAAACAAACAGCATTTCTTCAGAATCAAAACAGGAACTCTTTTTAGAAACTAAAAATTACTATTTCTCCTACAAAACTATTTCAATCCCGTTTGACATATATCGTACAAATCCATTGTTAAAAAATTATAACTATTACTTTCAGTTGTTGTTGGCTGCAGGCCATATTGGATAGTAATCAATTTTGGCTCAGCACACAAGCACAGAAAGTGATAAAGTAAATACTGTGAATAAAAAAAACAAAAAAACAAGCTTGCATAACAAAGTGCAAGTTAAACCTGTCATAGTAAATAACATGCACAATTTATTAACATCCATGCATAAAAACTATATTACATTAAATATTTCATCAATATTACATGAATATGGAAATATTTTGTAAAATTAATAGAAAATGCCTTCAAAATTAGGACAATATAAGTTGTAAACTCATCTCTTATGATAAATCTGTACGGTTATAAAACTTTTAGATAACTAATATGCTTCTCAGCAAAAGGTTTTCTAAATTTCTGTAATTTATACAAAATTATTGCAATGGAGAAGACAACAAAAAAAGGAAAAAGAAACTTCATTTAAGTTTTATTTACATACGAAAAAAGCAAAATACATCTGGGAGAATATAAATACATCAGAAATAATTTAAATCCATTGTGACCAATATTTCTCATTAAATTATCAGTGAAAGATTTAGATGGAATTAGCAAAGCAACCATTCTCTTTCAGCTGGCATTTAGACTATAAAAGGCTCCTCCAAAAGATTATTTTTGTGTACTCGTATATAATTTCTGTAGCTTAAAATGATGGGCTATCGATTAAAATCGGGTTTTTGAGACATTTGCTCTAGAAAAACAACATACAGGTACATGGAAAGTAATTTACATTAAGAATAAGACACTGGCATTAAGAAACACACACAATGAAAAAAGAAAATTACATCATCAAATATCCTCTTTTCCATGCTTGCATGGGTGAGATATCCTACCTGTTGCCAACTCTCACCCATTTCCTAGCAAGGTAATAATTGCTCAAAAATAAAAAATTATGGAAAACTGGAAATGATCAACCTTATTTGTATAAAGGTGACATTTGTTTACAGCCATCACATGTCAACGATGGGCTTCTTTCAGTTTCCACCAACCTAATTCCCAAGGCTTAACGGACACTTGATTAAGGTGTCACACACTGAGACTAAACCAGAGACCATTTGGCTGATAAGCAAGTTTCTCAATCACACAGCCACATCTGCATCTATAGTTTTACTAAAATATTTTGTACTTCTCCAAGTTCAGAATCTTAAGACGGCCACTAAACTAAAAGAAACCAACATTTTTTCTTACAAAATATCTAATATGTGCAAAACTATCCAAACCATGGCAGCAAAACCAAAATATTGAAAAAGATGACACACACACACACACACACACACAAATATATATATATATCATTTTACATCAGTTCTGCTGGTATGGGTTGGAACAGATTACACAGTGATTGAGACTGAGAGGGTGATAGAGGAGAGAGTAATCGAAAAGTGACAGAGCTGAAGGTGTTGACAGCTATACGTTTGCTAGTGAGAACTCAAACACTATGGATGGTAATAGAGAGGGATGTCATTAGTGAAAGGCTGGGTATGGAAGTGGCAGCTGGCAGCACAGGGGTGTTGGTAGGGTGTGCCAGGTGGGAACACATCTGACGCTATCCTCCATATATGCAAGATATCTTGATGAGAGAGAAAAAGTGGAATTAGGATAACGGCAGAATCTGCACAGTTCCATTCCTCGTGGCACAGGTGACACAATGCAGTGACTAAAAGAGAATACAGGCGAGAGTCCGGGAAAGGAGGGGTTCAGTAATGTCACCCCTAGTTACAAGAGGCACAGCTGACCAGTGTATAACCATTCTCAGAGTGGTCGTAGGAGTGGCTGCACTCAGTTCCTGCGTAGATCTCCATTCATGTTCTGCAAAATATGTCTCTCGAACGATGCAATGGTTAGCATAGGCTTTGTTTAGTCAGATGAAGTAGCAGAAAATAAGTGACCTTTATGTCAATAACACAAACACTGAAGGGATTTGCTAGAATCAGGAAGGTTCAAATAAGCACAAACAAAAGCCTCTAAAAATCTGCATACTGCTTCGTTTACTGAGGAAGTAAATGCTGCTTCTACAGAAAAGAATACATCACCACTACCAGAGGATCTTAAGACCTTCTTCTTCTGTGCCATTATGGAATTAGTGCTACTGTATGGGTACACTGCTTGGACACTCACCAGATACCTAAAAGCAAAGCTTTGTGGCAAATGTTATGAGGGTAGAAACAAAGTGGAGTAGGACATTATCTTCAAATGAAAACTGACACACAAAGAAGACACTTTGGTTCTCCTACAAAGATGGGTAGACTGTTTATCCTGTTTAACACCACTGCCAGGTCCTTGGGTACCTTTGGTGAAGTGTTTTGTTGCTTGCATACAATCCACTCTCCCACCCACATTCTAGCATTACTCAATCCATTTGCCTCCCACACCTCTGAACATTAATAACCTTTTCCCACTGTTATGTTTAATACACACTCAGCATAAATTATTCCACCCTTCACTCAGCATTAATATTCAGCACAGGCATAATCTACGCAACCTAGACACCACAAGACAATCTTACACCAAAAGCAGAGTGCATGAAAGTATCTTCAATTCTAATATATAACCCCTGCAATCACTGTCAATAAAATCATTGTATACAACTCCTTTACTACACGAAATTAAAATCTTGTAAGTTACTAGAAATTCTAGATTTAGTTTCCCAATCCTTGATTACTCATGGAACTCTTATTGATAAACAAAATGTGTTAACTAATTATCTAATATCATTAAAACTGCAGTGAAATACAACTAATGTGTGTGTGTCTTTATTGGCAAGATGACCCTCCCCAAGTTGAACAATATCTGTTTCAACACACAGTTTCACATCAAGATTTGTTGAACAATGTCTGACGACAATCTTGCTCAGGAAGAGGATTAAGTGAAATGAGATTAAAAGGATGTTAATATTATGAGGTCCTTCATTAAAGCTTAATTAGACCACTGTTTTAAGTGAAATTAACAGTTTTGTACAATATTTACTGTACTGATCTCAAGTTTGTGTATTTAAGGTTAATTCATACATCGTTTTGTGTATTTATACACATCAGTATAGTGGTAGCTACAGGGTACAGAACTTAAGCCAACTCTTCACAAAATAAACATTTTTTTATAGAATTTCATATTATTGGATTGGTAGAATCATTATTTACTTCTGGCCATTTATGATCTGAGTTTCAAACCTCAGAGGTCAACTTTACCTTTTATCCTTTTCGGGAGGGATCAATAAACCAAAATATCAGTTCAGTACAAAGATTTAACATAATCAACTACTTCCACTAGTTTCCAAGTTTCTAACCTTGCCACACACTACTTGTTCCAGCTATTTATCTTAATTTCAAATCATTTCAAGGTCAACTCTACATCCTTCAGTGGGTCAATATTTACAACCATTCCCTATCCCCAAATTTCTGGCCTTGTGCCTATGCTAGAAACATTACTACTACTACTACTACTACTACAACAACAAATGTATAGGTACAAGGGGAGCACACAAGGTACAAAGGCGTCTTTAGTCATGCCAGAGGTAAGACATTTTAGTGCCAGTACCTAAAATGAATCTTGTATACTGTAAAAAAAAGGTTAACAATAGGAAGGGCATCCAGCTATAGAAATTTCACCAACAATGTGACACGAGCTCCAACTTATCTAAAAGGGCAAATAACTCTGAATTAGAAAATTTAAAATCTGTTCAAACCATACTAGCATAAAAAATGGGATTTCAAATGGTGGTGAT
Source organism: Octopus bimaculoides (assembly GCF_046866305.1). Taxonomy (NCBI): domain Eukaryota; kingdom Metazoa; phylum Mollusca; class Cephalopoda; order Octopoda; family Octopodidae; genus Octopus; species Octopus bimaculoides. Next base: position 119,541,784 of record NC_142933.1, on the reverse strand, counting down.
GTATTTATATCCATCTTCATTACTATTCCATGTATTTCTGTTTTGTGATATAATCATGTACTTTTGTAGGATACAAATTGTATTTTCTAAGAACGAGTTCTAATACAGCAGAACATTTTCTAAGCCAACACTCTCCAGTTCCCAAGAGTACCAGATTACAACATTTTTTATGGCATGTTCTCAATTACATATCAAACTGAAATAAGAGTTAATTTTGTTTACCATTATGAATTCTAATGATGTTGATGGTAATTACTTTAGAATTACTACCATTCAAACAATTATTTTATAAAAAAATTTTTTTCTTCTCATGTAACTTGGACACTTCATTCATAAATTTCACAATCTGAATATAGCCAAATTCTTACAGTTTAATCCATTACTCTCAGAAGTTTACAGTTATAGCACAATAAGGCAGATTTAAGCAGTAGTCCATGACAATTGAGAAATCAACATAAATTCAACATGATAACTAAACCTAAACTAGTTCAAGTAACTAGTATATGACATGGGTAAAAAGTCTCATAGATAAGGAAAGACAATAGCAAGTACAAAGGTATGAAGAAAAGTACTGGTGACTAAGAAGGTTTATTTTTAACCTCTCAGCAGACAGCATCAAAATTATTGAAGGAAAGTGAGTTGTCACCCTCTCAATCCAGCTGAAATAATTTGACTTGTGCAGCTAAAATATTTTGTAATTTCAAGTTAAATCTTTGCTACTATTTGAAAATATAAATATTGCTTCAAGGCACAAGGCCAGCATTTTGGAGGAGAGTGTAAGTTGATTAAATCAACCTAAATACTTGACCGATACCTTACTTTATCGACACTGGAAGGATGAAAAGCAAAACTGACTTTGGCAGAATTTGAACTCAGAATGTGAAAAGCTGAAACAAATACAAGGCTGACATGTAAATGGTTCTGCCAATCCAGTGACACAAATTGAAATTTTTTATATATTGTGCTTTAGTCAGTAAACCGTTTTCATTATGTTCTTCATTTTAATTTTAAATAATCCTTTCATATCTAAAAAATGTTTACATACCATAATTGGTGGGTTTTTATACTGCTGAGAAAAATAAAGCAAATCTGTCCACTGTAGTAAATTGAAGCAACTAAAATGTCCAGCTATCATTTGAGGCAAAATATATTTCTATGGCTCAAGAATTCACTCAACATTCACACAGCATTGGATAGTCTACAAATTTGGGGGTTTGTAAGAGGGTGCTGGATTAAATGTTTAAGATGAGCAAGTACTCAAGAAATCTGAGAACTAGTTTGAGATGAGAAGATACATAGAATCAGGAGGTAACTTTAACCCATTAGCATTCAGATTACTGTCAAATATGATGATTCAGATAGATTTGAATTAATCATGCATTATCTTGAGGCTTTGAGATTCCAATGATGTGATTGCTTATTTTTACAATGACATTGTTAGGTAGGTGCGAGAGGCCAGATCTGGCCAACTGGAATATAAAACAAGTTTCAAATTTTGGGCCACATATGGCAACTTTCAATGATGATGAATCTGATCAACCAACCAATCCTTAAGCTGAACTCTTCCTACCTGGGACCAATAAGTTAAAACTACCCTCAAAGCGATAAACTATAAAACCTTTTATTTTGGAGAAATTTCAAATTAGAAACAAATTAGGAAGCAAATTTGTGTTTTTTAAGATAAATTTTTGAGAAATTTTATGAAGAGCCAAATAACTAAATAACTAATTCAAAAATAATAAAATTATGACAATGAGAACAAAATTCTTTAAGAATAACCAATGCCAATATCCATCGAATGTGATGTGTGACAAATCTATTCTACCAAAGCAAAATAGTAAGAGATTTCTTAGAAAATCCAGATAAGTTAATAGAATTACAACTGTGACTTCCTGTTGAAATGGTTAAGATTTTGAATGCCAAAATGATGAATGTGTTCCAACTCTGTACTAGTTCACCAAATATGGAGCAGTAAATAGTAAAGCTTGACCCTGGTTCAGTCTAACGTAGGCATTCTTCTACCTGAAAACCAACACCCATAATTGAGGCCACACCAGTCTTATCACAAAATGGAGGGGAAGCAGGAAAAGAGAGAGAGAGAGAGAAAATTGCAACTTTTTGAATGAGAGAAAAAGGGAAGGGCCAACAAGTTACTCATATGCTTACAAGCACTGCCAAAAATTTTCATACATATTAAGAGAAATAGATACAATCTGTAGAAAAGACAAAAGTGAAAATGAAATTTTGGTTTTTGATAATTTTAAACTTTTTGAAGATGAAGCCAACTGATTCTTATAAAATCAGTAGGCTTTTTCCTTTTAAAGATTAAAAGAGAAAATGGTTGTTATTTAAAGTCTATAAAAAAAATTTAAAATATAATATCAGGACAGGTCTTTTTTCTAGAATAAAATGCATGTGCTTATAGATTAAACCAGTTATCTTGTTACAAATGGGAATTAAAACTATCCACAACAAATGCAGGAGGCATGGCTGTGGGGCAAGAAGCTTGCTCCCCAACCACATGGTTCTGGGTTCAGTTCCACTGTGTGGCACCTTGGGAAAGTGGATTTGGTTGACAGAAATTGGGAGAAGCCCATCATACATATATATCTTCTTCTTCTTACACACCACAGTAAGCACATAAATGCGAAACAAGACAGAAAAAATAGTACTAATACTAGAGGTAGAGTAATATGCTTTGTAATAAAGTATATACATATATATATACACACCCACCCACCACCATTTAACGTCTGCTTTCCATGTTGGCATGAGTTAGACAGTTTGACTGGAACTGATAAGAGAGAGGTGCATCAGGTTCCAGTCTGATGTGGCATGGTTTCCCTTCCTTATGCCATATATATGTGTGTGTGTGTGTGTGTGTCACACCATCACTTGACAACTGATATTAGTGTTTACGTCCCTGTAACTTGGTGGTTCGGCAAAAGAGACTGATAGAACAAGTACTAGGCTTACAAAGTCCTGGGGTTGATTTCTTTGACTAAAAAAGAGAAAAAACCCTGTTAAGGTGGTGCTCCAGCATGGCCATAACCAAATGACTGAAACAAGTAGAAGAATAAAAGAATCCACAAATTTGTATATATATTTAATTTTTTGGAAAGTAGTGACTTAAAAAACATAATATGATTATTCAAAAGGTATTAAGTTACAGAAGTTATCAAGTGATCAACTGACAGATAATATTAGTCAGCACAACAGTTTATCTTTAATTTATCCAAACCTTTTCTCATTCACTATCACATTTAACACTCCACAACTAATAACTTTGTCTCAAGTATCTCCTGGTTTCAGGCCTGTATCCTATCAACAAAGTGAAGGAGTAGAGAGGCTTATTTGAATCATGGGTGACCTGCAGCACGAGCTGTATGAAGTGCTTTTGTTATTTTGTAGGGCACACAATCATGTCAGAACGTAACTTTTTATCAGAATTCTGCAACAATCTTTATGTCTGACTTAATATGAACAATTTCATTTCTCACAAATATTATGGGTTGCTTTATGTAATGTTTTACTGTACTACAATAGGGTTTATTCGATTATTGTTTTAGTGTTGTGGCCTTTATATCTAATATGAAGAAAAAGGCCTGTAGACAGATAAAGGTTGGTTTTTGCCTTCACTCAACCTGCTAGAAGTAGATACCAAATCCCACACAGATCACATCCATCTTGAGACATTGGATAACATCCTAGATACACTGGCCTAAAAATAAATGATAGGGATGGTCTTTGTTGGAATGCCTTTCATCACAGTTCTGCTGATATGGAGCTAAAAGACAATATTAATGAGATAAAAAAAAAAGGAGTCTGTGAGATTATCTGCTAGGACCGACCAAATCTCCCTCATACCATACCCTATCAATCTTATAAAAAGGATACATTGGATATTGTAGTCCTAAATATCAGAAAAGATGGGATAGTCACAACTTGAATCCTCCTCCTCCTCCAACATCTGTTTTCCATGCTTGCATGACTTGAACGTGAATGCCATTGGTTTAATCGTGGTTGGAGCTAAACAACTCATTCATAGCCATAGCATGAGTATAATCGGTCTTCACCAATATCTCTGAATGCAATTACTTGTTCATTTTGCAAGTCATGCACATCACATACCTAAACTGCTCAGATGAGTTTTTTTAAGGGAAAGGAGAAAAAAAATTTCCAGGTTCTTCACTTAATTCCATTCCTTAACCTCAGTTTATCATCATGTGTGCATGCATTCTCAAGCTGGGATTGAACCAAGAACTTTTATACAGATCTGTAGTACGTTACTCTCTATGAAATGGACAAATAATACAGTTACTAAAACTGACTTATTTGTACTATTTGTCAGTGGCCGAGAAGTCAAGTAAGTTAGAACTTACTATGAAATAAAGGTTTGACAGTTCAAGTTCAAGTTCAAGTTTATGCTGAATACACATCTGCAACAATATACATATATATATATATATTTTTTTTAATTTGGTTAGCAATTCTAATATTTTTCTTCTATTAGAAAACAATATTCAATTAAAGAAAAAAACATTTCCATTGCTGTATGTTCTCTACTCTCTCTAAGGTTTACCAAGATAAAAGAATAGGACAATTATACAGCTGACTAATAGTTTACAGATTAAATGGAAAATTTAATAATTAGCTTTATAACTTTTCAAGATTCATTTAAAAAAATGAACAGGTCTATGTGACAAAGCACACAATTTAGCTATCAACTTATGTAATGGGAAGAAAACAATATGTTATTAAGTTTAGATAGACTTTTTATAAGATTCCGGGTTTGATATACAAGAAAGACATAGGAGGGAGAAAACACAAAATATCATTTCTTCTTTTCTTTTACTTGTTTCAATCAATGGAATAAAGCCATGCTGGGCTAATGGCTTTTTTTTCTTGATCAAATCAATCCCATCTTATTTAAAGTCTGGTATTTATTCTATCAATCTCTTTTACCAAACAAAAAAGTTATGGGACATAAACCAACATGAGTTGTCAAGTAGTGAGAGAAGGAACAGCGAATTCGAGCAGAGATGTGCACTAAGTAAAAGCTAGACAACAGTGACATGCTCTCCCACTGATCCTCTGAGCTTGTCACCAATCATTGTTGCTGACTTGCATGTTCATTACTCAAGATGTTTTCATCATCATCATCATCATCGTTTAACGTCCGCTTTCCATGCTAGCATGGGTTGGACGATTTGACTGAGGACTGGTAAAACCGGATGGCAACACCAGACTCCAATCTAATTTGGCAGAGTTTCTACAGCTGGATGCCCTTCCTAACGCCAACCACTCAGAGAGTGTAGTGGGTTCTTTTACGTGTCACCCGCACGAAGGCCAGTCATGCAGTACTGGCAACGGCCACAAAATTACTCATAAACCAATTTGTTCATGATGAGAAGCATTTGTAAACCAAGGTTCCACTTGTTCAAAGGCTGCACAGTGGGACTGAACATGAAACTATGTAAGTGCAAAAAGGACTTCTTAACCTGTAAAATGTGTGAAGAAAATCTTGTCTATAAGTAATTTAATGTCATTTTAAACAGAAACACTCCAAAAGCTGTAAATGATATATTCCAAAAATCTAAACAAAACTTACAGAAGATCTAAACATAGCAGAAATATTAATGTGTACATTAAATTTCAATTGTCATCCGACATATGTCCAAATTTCTTTACAGCAATTAGACATATGTAACTGCCATAACCTATACAACTGGTTTCAAGGAACGTTTAAAGTACATATTTTTAACAGCCATATATATTTATAAGCTGGTAAAGAGGTGTCAGTAATTTCATACATTGGGAATTTTTTTGCTAAGTATTGTGCTTTACCTGTAGATGTGGTTATACATAATATTGGTTGAAATTCCATTGCACATTTACTAACTAGGCATGGTCTAAAAATGATACGTAATTATTTACTCGTATTACAAATAGCTGTGTGTTGTAATCATAATCTAAATGAGTAATGATTACTGCTAGCAGTTCCCATTTTTTCGTAAATCAATACTGGTGTGTATAGAGAGAAATAATTACCAATATTGCAACGGCTTCTATTGACAGAGGAACTATGGCAGAGAAATAAATGAAGTGCTAAATTACAGACCAGGTGGTCGTCAAATCAAACACTGATTGTTGTCACTTGGGACAAGGTACATAACTGATGCAGTTTGCTTAGCTGATAGAAACAGGTTCCACTCCTATTTTTACAAAAATTACTAGTAAATGAGCATTGGGCTGTAAAATTGTTTCAATGACCATCAACCCACTCATGTTAACTTAGCAAAAGGAATGAGGAAAAAAGAAGTGACAGAATTTTCCAATATCTTAACTTCAATGAGTGCATATTTTGTGTATTTTGGTTACTTCAATGTTTTCTATTAAAAACATCCTGATTAAAACAAAACTTACTTTTAAATAATATAGAAAAACATTATTTACAATTAATGCTAAACAAAAATTACAATTACGAAACTGAAATTTTAAAAATTTAATTAAAAGAGCAAGTCTGCTTCACAACCACATGGTTTACGGTTCAGTCCCACTGCACAGCACCTTGTACTAATGACTCTTATCATTCTGAGTCAACCAATGCCTTGAGTGAATTTAGTAGGCAAAGACTGTAAGAAGCCCAATTTGTATGTGTGTGTGTACATGCATACATGATTATAGACCTCCCACAACTCTGCTTGAGCAAAACTGTGAATGGGGTGTACATTCCTGGTTAACATTTAGACTAGTTACTCTGTACTTCCGAAGACCTGTGAAATTTAAAAAAAAAAATCCCTTACTTGAAAAACAGGTATGGGTTGGTGACAAATAGAGCATCCAACCATAAACTGACTCAAATATGTTCCTGTCCAGTCCATGCTAGCATGAAAAAACATGCTAAATGAACTAACATTATCCTATTAACCCTTCAGCATTTAAACTGGCCATAACCAGCCAAAATATTCTACTTGTTTTATGATCCAACTGACCAGATCTCAACTCTCACACCAACCCTACAACATCAGTCTAAAAATTAAGTTACTTCTGAAAAATCTCAAAGCTACAACATAATGTATTATTAATACAAAATAATGAGAATAAATAAGCATTATTTCTGACAGAATAATGTGAATACTAACGGGTTAAATTTAATTACACTACATTATCATTATCCTTGCTTTTACATCAACGTTTCTATGGTGACATGCATTGGATGAGACTGAGGCAGTACAGTCACTCAAACAATTCAAGAACAGTCAGAAAATTTCTTTCCAGTAATTGTTAAAAACATTATGGAGATGTACTTGCATAGCAAGTGACCTGATCTGAGATCGTGTGCTGGAACGAAAACAATTGCAGCGTGGAAGGTGTTTATAAACCATTAGATTCACTTCAACATTTTAATTTAATTTGTCAAAATATTTTCGGCGCTTTGAGACCGCAACCTGTTCACTGCAGCACAGAATTTTGTCAGTGAACAGGTCGCGGTCTCAAAGCGACGAAAATATTTTGACAAATTAAATTTAAATGTTGGAGTGAATCTAACGGTTTTTGTGTGTTTCTTAAACACCTTCCACACTGCAATTGTTAAAAACATTAATGTAAGCATAAAGCTGTAAACCTTGATGTTTAGCTTTATTTGCTTTTTTTCTATTTTCCCAGCAAAAGGAACTACTTCAGGATATGATTTCACAAAAGTGAAATCATATACTGAAGTTTAAAGCTATTCTGGTTACAGAAATTTAAAATTATAAAAACTTTTCTAAGAAAACTCAGTTTATTTAATAATGGCTTTTGTGCAAGTTTCATAGCAATTTCAGTTTTGAGTTGTAACTTTATGAACAGACATCCTAATTTTAGTGAAAAATAGCTTAATTGAATGAAATACTGAAATTTTATAGTGACATGTAAAATATTTCATACAAAGAAAAATTATTTTGTTCAAAGTTCAATTTTGTATCTGTAAAGAATTAAGTTGTATTCTAAAAAAAACTTAACTTATTTAAGAAAATATTTACAGCTTCAACAATTCTTCCCACTTACACTATTTTAATTAACTTATACTGTTTAGTGAAACAAAGTTTACTTTTCTAAATTATTATTTCACAATTAAGATCTATTCAGTTGCAAAATATTTGGAGATTTGATAAGTACTTTTAAAATTATTTTGCTCTTATTTCGATGGTTTTGTCCAGAACCAAATCTTCTTGTCTCAAGCATATAGATTAACAAACTGACTGGTCTTGATGGGCTTACTTCAATTGCTCTCTAAACTGAACTCCAGAGCTAGATCCCATTACAATATATATGGAAACATTCAATGATGCATCCCATTTCCTAGAAAAGCAACCTTGCTGACTGCCACCTATTGATGATATATTGCACTCACTTCCCAAATTTGCGTTTAACTCCCTTCTCTGTGACCACCAGTACTACTACCATCACATGTTAGTAACCACAAAAGCAGTACCTAACAATAGCAAATCTTCTGAATATGCCTAGCATAAAAATATCTTGGTTAAATAGCCAGCTTATGAGCTTAATGATTCTATAATGTCTTGAATCAAGTTTTTCTATCGAGGATGCCTTTAATAGACATACTATCAACTTTGGAGTACCTCAAGGTTATTCCAAAATTGAAAGTATGTGCACACTCTTTCATATGTATATGTTTATAATGTAGGTAGTTGCTGTCCCTTGGAACCATATACAGTTCTAGGCAGATAGGACCGTTCATTCACCAAATTTCTCAGAGGGTCACCCATCCAGGCATACATTGTTCCTTAATAAACAGAAATTTTGATAAAATCCACACGACATGGCAACCAAGTTCCCTTTAACTGTCTTGAGAATCAATACAGAAATTGAAAGAATCAGTTTTCCATTACTTCCTCCTAAGCATGAACAGCATAAAAAGATTGAAAGCTACAATAAATACTTGCCCCAAAATCTCTAAAAAAATTGTCATAGCAAGCTCACATGTATAAAATTATAAACCTGGCTTTCTTTTAGGTGCCAGAAAATACTTGTCCAGAATTCTGAAAAATTCCTCTCTACAATTTGATGACAATGGTTAACAAGCTGAAATGCATGTGATCTTAAGCCACATGTCCATTTAAGCATAAAATGCAGATTGAACTTGCAGTCTTTCTAAACACTGCCACAGTAAATATTTCTATTTTGAGTTTTATTTCAGTGACACTTCTGAATGGTCAATTGTTTATTATAGATTGAAAATAATATCTGTGGAGAAATTTGAAATGCCAACTTAAAACATTACAATAAAATGTGAAATAAGTTTACTAGAACAAGCAATATTTAAACTATAAAAAACACAGGCATGGCTGCTTAGTCAAGAATTTCATTTTGCAACCATGTGATTCCAGGTTCAGTCAGTGTGTGACACTTTGGGCAATTACCTTTTACTATAGCCTCAGGCTAACCAAAGTTTTGAAAAGATTTCATACAGAAACTGAATCAAGTCCATGAGTGTGAGTGTGTGTGTGTGTGTGTGTGTGTGTGTGCATTGTATCTCCTTGCCTAGTCATCACGGGATAGTTGTAAATGAGTGTCACTGACATACAAGCAATGTCATTCATTTCCAGTATTCAGCAAAAATATGCCTGGCCATGGGGAAATATTACCATGCTTGGAAATAGGTGAGAGTTGCTGACAGTAGAAAATCTGCCTCAATAAATTCCATTTGAACTATGGATACTAAGATTACAACCCACACACGTGTGCATTTGCCTTGACATTGTGTAATTGTAAACAAATTCCACCATCATACAAGCTATGTCATTTATTTGCAATCTGCTGTAAAAACATGTCTTCATTTTTAAACCAGAGGAAATCTTATCCTGTTTGGAAATAGGTAATGGATGCATCCACCTGTAGGAAGTTTGCCTCCTCAAATTTCGTCCAATCCATGCAAGTATAGGGAAGTGGAAATTGAAATGATAAAATGGATGTAAATTCTCAGGAGGTGATCTATTACTGTCTATCATTATCTTAGCAAGAGATGGCACTCAATAGGTTATCTCATTGACTCTTATTGCAACTGATATTCTTTTCCTAAAAGACAAAGAAATAAGAAGGCTAAAGAACCCCCACCTTCAAGCTGGATCTGTGTTGGTAATAAACCACAAACAGAAATTCTACTCTGCAAACCACAAGGAAGGCAACCCATCTAGAAGAGCAATAATTCCAAATAAAAATTTCTGTAGTGGAGATGTGGACCTTAGAAGCTACAGTGGAGGCAACCCATCAAGGAGTAACAGTGAAGAAAACTGAAGCATTATAAAAGGCAAACCATTCTTGTCACACAATGACTCTAGTATGAGTGTCATGATAAAATGCACTGTAAAGTAGTTTGCAATAGAAAGAGCATCCAATGTAAACAACACACTATAAATATATTCAAAATTAATGAAAAATTACAATGTATGGGGCTAATATTTAAAATGTTTGTGCAGCACATGATAGGTGTCCAGGCAGGAAATATGACCATGTGCGAGAACCCCATAATTGTCAAATGATTGCACCAACTCTTCTTTTTCCAAGATAGACATTTGCCACTCAGCTGGCAAAAATGAGTAATACCTGTATTTCAAAGGGCCAGCCTTGTCACACTGTGTCATGCTCAATCTCCCTGAGAACTACATGTCTGTGGAGTGCTCAGCCACTTGCAAGTGAATTTCATGAGCAAGCTGTTCTGTTGATCAGATCAACTGGAACCCTCATTGTCATAACCAACAGAGTGCTTGTTAGTTAAATAGACATTAAGCAATCAAAACACTAGAAGCTCTCATCTCTGACAGGTACTAAACATCATCATGGTTGCTACCATCAATGTTGGATGGTAGGTTTAGAGAGAGATACTACAGTAGAAGTGAATAGACATGTGCTGTGTACTTGAGGTAAGATGGGGAGAAGAGCCTCAGCTAGGTTCCTCATGATCTCAGATAGAAACAAATTTTTTAATAAAAATAGTCAGAGTATGTAATAGAACAAGTGAGCTTAGGTTAGTCATAGGTAATAAAACAGCAATCGTGATCTCTGCATTTGCACAATCTGGCCTAACGAATGAGTGAAAAGGACCATTTCTACAAGTCCCTTTTTCACTCTAAATAACAAATAGCAACTTCATTAGCTGAGGACAATAGACATGTTAGAAATAGTCATGATAGCTATTTTGATGTGCATAGAATAAAGAGGGATTGAAGCACTTGATTTCTGATGTAAATAACCTAATTATTTGTTACACTAACTTCAAGAAACCAGTCACTCACCTGATCACCTACAAGTGAACATCTAAGTCAAGTGCAGGGGAACAAATAAGGATATCAGATAACTAGAAGAGAGGCTAAATGTTAAGTACATTTCTCAAGAAAAGAAGCAAGAAGTAACAGGCTTGCCAACATTGAGAATTAGGTGCGAAGTGTTCCAGATTTTAAAACAATGTGTCAGTATGAACCAGGACACTTTTAGTGAAAAGTGTGTAATGACAGCAGTATACTTGCTCTGACACTGGCAAGAGAAAGGCATGGAAATTTTATTACAAGAGGTTACTGAATAAGGAGAATTCATAAGAGCAAGTACCTCGGGTATATTGAGAGCCCAATGACCATAAAGGATATAGAAGCAGAGAAAGCAGCTGGACCCCAAGAGCTAGTGGCTGAGATGCTGAATATACCTGGCAACACAGGACATGCACTCACTCAATCCATCATAAGGATGAACCAAGTACATACCAAATCTTCATCTTGTCTTCTAAGTTAAATTTCTTTCTAATTAGTTGTGCTAATAAGCCTTTTATTTGAAGATGAGAGAACCACTGATGCCATTTTCCTTATGAGTTAACTCCGGAGGTTCTTGGCAAAAACTAAGCCACATTGCAGATTTATACAAGGCTTTGGCAAGGTACTCCACACTATACTTTAGGTACATATAAATGGCTGTGAGCAATAGGAGTAACAAAGTCTTTCAAATTCTTAGAGAATTCACTAGTTGTTTGTTGATAGTTTCCATACCTTGGTAATTAAATTAGCAGTGTTCTTGATAAAATCATGGCACTCTGTCAGTTACAACAACGAGGGTTCCAGTTGATTCGATCAACGGAACAGTCTGCTTGTGAAATTAATGTGTAAGTGGCTGAGCACTCCACAGACACATGTACCCTTAACGTACTTCTCGGGGAGATTCAGTGTGACACAGTGTGCGACAAGGCTGGCCCTTTGAAATACAGGTACAATAGAAACAGGAAGGAAGAGTGAGAGAAAGTTGTGGTGAAAGAGTACAGCAGGGTTCGCCACTACCCCCTGCTGGAGCCTCGTGGAGCTTTAGGTGTTTTTGCTCAATCAACACTCACAATGCCCAGTCTGGGAATTGAAGTTGCGATCCCACGACTGTGAGTCCACTGCCCTAACCACTGGGCCATTGCGCCTCCACTTGATAAAATAGTCAGAATAAGAACAGGGTGGAAAAAGATCAGGGAGCTTTACCTCTACTGGCAAAATGGAGAGTCTCTGAGTGGAAATGTCACAATGCTACTCGTGTGCAAATGTAATGTTGCACAATAGTAAATACTGGACATTGAATGCGGATGAGTGATGGCTAGACAGAAATTAGGTAAGCATGTTCACTGGACGTGTAATATTAATGTGCATGAATGACAGATCAAATGAAAGGAGAGAAAAACTGGATATAAGAGGGATCAGGTGTGGCTGGTGTACAGGAGACTAAGCTTGTATGAACAAGTTAAGCGTGTGGAGGATGGCAGATGGGTAAAGAAGTACCAAGCAATCAAAGTGGAAGGAACATGCAGCAAGTGAAAGACCAAGGAAGACATGGCCAGAAATGGTGAACGTTGATCTCAGGAGGCTGAACTCCAGGGCAGAGATAAAGGACTGTGACAAGTGGTAAGATGCTGTCTTAGAGAAGAGACCCATTTAAACCTATGGCAAAACATGGAAAAACAGGCATAAAATGATATGTACATATAAAAAAATTCAATGACAGCTGAATTGCATTTCATCTTTTGGTAGATTTTAATATACTGTACCAGTAATTACCTTAAATATGACAACACTCAACAATAAGAATGAAAAAGATGTCATTAACTTTAATTGGCAATTCTCTTCCCAAATTGTCAGAGAAGTTACAACTGCCTTTTTCAGAATACCCTATTATAGCAGTAGGAAACCGGAGCCACTTGGGATCACGCTGACTAGTAATAAAAGTGTTAATGTGGTCTAAGGAAATCTTTCAGCTCTCAAAAGTAATACAAATAAAGGGACTGTATTCACCTTCAGTTTGAAAATTGCTTATTTGGCAAATCGAATAATATGGAACGAATTATAAATCAAATTTGTGGTTTCCAGGGAGAGAGAGAGAAACTTACCTGGACAGAAAAATGAGGAAAAAGAAGAATTTGGAATTAATCTGTAAAATAGATTAATCATACCTAATTATAGTTTACAATTAGTAATTAAGAGTTGCAATGACCAAGTTGAAACATGTCAACTCCACAGCTCATGATTTTTGTGACATGATAAAGATAGTCTGTATTGTACAGTTAAGATAATTAACTCTTCAGTCAATGTATTTAGAATTAGCTGCTGAGATAGCAGGTCCTCTGTGATTGTGTGATGATCTAACTAGATAATTGAAAGACATTGAAGTCGTTTAGAGGTCTGACTAAATTCTACCGTAACTGTCTTAGTTTTTACACATCGGAGAAGATAATAGCAAACCCTGCTCTTCAGTTTGTGAATAATAATAATCTTATTGATATGACAATATATCAATGCTAACAAAAGCAGAGATTTAGCTGCAATTTCTGATAACATAGCAATACTGGACATGCTATTTAGAGCAAGAGTGAAGTAGAAACAGGAACATTTTGACAAAAAAAATTCTTTATAATAAACCATTGAGTCGGACTTTGATTTGTAGAGCTGAGACAAATCACTTGTATTTTATATTAATAATATTCCCATTATCAACACAGGCAAGTAAAAAGTCCTTGTTTAGCAACAAAACTAACTGTAAGTTATGCAAAGACTTTAGAAAGCAGAATGAAGCAGAATCAAACTAAATAAGTTCAAAAGAATAGAATATAATTTATTACTCCCTATTCTCAGATATTTGGTTTGCAAGTGCAATACAGTGAAATTAATCCCCATCTTTGTCCTTGATTTAGCATACATAATACAAAATGGGTAGCAGCAAGTATACAGAAATGGTTTTGAGCTTGCTAGTTCCAAAGAGGACATTGTTGAAGTAGAAGTAATACATGAAAATAGAAAAAATAGTGCAGAGAGTCAGTGGTGGTTAACATTTCTTGGTCTTTGATAATCAGCCAGACTGCCTTATTTTGGGTGCAGTAGTTAATATCTCAGATATTTGAACAGTAACCTCATGTGATCACCTTGTGTGCAGGTAATTTGGGCTAATCATCAACTTCAAAAAGATTCAGATCATCTGTTAACCAACAGCAACTGAAACAAACCAGGTATAACCCATTATTTCAGCCTAGTAAAATAATTTGTGAAAAAAACCACCTCTATATCTGGAAAGATACTTGTTTGCAATGGCATCCTTGATGACAAGATTCAATATCACCAGAAATGCATGAAAATAGCTTTTTGGAAATCTTTGGACAAGAATCTTTCATTCATCAAAATGTTAGTGTACAGAGTAGGTGATTCCAACATTCCTGAACACCTCAAAAATCTTATAGCATACGAATGACATCTGAAGACAATGGAAAGGGTCTCAATAAAGCTGTTTGTGAAACATCAGCTGAGAAGAAAAAATATTAGCTTGCTGAATGAAGCAAATCAGGCAGCAATGTCTTGTGTGGAATCTGATGAGATTATAACAGGAGTGGTAAAAGAAGAGAGCAGTACCTTTGACTGGATAAGTGAAGAGCAGATGCTGCTGCATAGTAGTGGAAAAGATGACAGTGAGCTAGCAGCAGTAACATGTTGGTAAGTGAATCTTTGCTCATCAACAGGAATGCCTTCTTTTGGATGCAGTCTAGGATATTTTTTTTGTAAGTGTAGTAGCAACACTCTCTCAAACGTGATCTACTAAAAACAGCAAGTGATCAAGATGGGGGTAATTGCTAGGCCTGAAGAACTTTTTTTGTTTGGTATACAGTTTTGGTAGCAATGTTATAAATGTAGGAGATTGCCATTACAGAGCATGCGGTTGCTAAGAACAGTAAAATAGATGTAGAGTTTTTCATGTTGAGTATTTTGATTTCACTATGTAGGTAATCTATAAATAAGGTGTGTGTATACAACAGAGCATCATTGTTTTGTGCATATTAGTTTTCTGCAGTTTGCATCAAGCTATGCAGAAAGAACCAGTATGGTCCATAATGTACGTGACATACGGCTCTTATATTGGTTTCCACTTACCTATGCCCTGCACTCCTAGGAAATGTTTAATTTTCACTCTCCTTACGAAAGTAATAACACAGAAATGAAAAAGTAAATTTTCTTGTAACTGCTTTATTTTTAAAACTGAACCATGTAGAGTACCATGGAGGAACAGACTGAACTTAAGTTTTAACTTGGTGCATAAACTGCAAACATAACTACAGTAATTAGAAAATAACTAAATAAATCATAATTGTGAACATAAAATTCTATGATTTCTTTCTTCCTTCCTGCTCTTCATTCCTAACTTTATTAGAATATGGAATTCTCTTGCTGATTACAATCAGTGGAAATGTATGGATTCAAGAGATTCCTAGATTTTGTCTTGACTGTCAAAAAGAAAACCAAAACCGGGTTCACAGAAGTATGTTATTGCAAAACTAAATGAAGACACAGCTGATCACAATACCTTAAGGGTCATATATATATATAAACACAAAAGGGGTTTAAAATTTACTGCAGCTGTTTCGGTAGAATTTTGTTTATGTATCCCCAATATAAATCCACTATCTTCAGGTAAAATTTTAAATGGGTATAAACATCATCATCATCATGCTAGCATGGGTTGGACGATTTGACTGAGGACTGGTGAAACCGGATGGCAACACCAGGCTCCAATCTAATTTGGCAGAGTTTCTACAGCTGGATGCCCTTCCTAACGCCAACCACTCAGAGAGTGTAGTGGGTGCTTTTACGTGTCACCCGCATGAAGACCAGCCAGGCGGTACTGGCAACGGTCACGCTCGAAAACCCTACGAAGGCCAGTCAGGCGGCACTGTCCAATAAACAGGATGAATAAGTGATGTTTCACACTAGTACACAGATACCAATACACACACAGACATATACATAAGAATAACTGAACGCGTGTGTGTGTGTGTGTGTGTGTGTGTATAGACTAGTATGAAATGGTGATGACAGTTTTATGTCTTTCTGCTGCCCCAATGTCTGCTCCCTTTATCTCAACCTAGAAATGTTTTGGTTACAGCTTGTCTATTCTCTGACTCTCCTTCACAGCAATAATTAAGATAACTGCCTGAAATAGGAGAGTCGATTGACCTCTTTGCTTCTCGCATTCTCGTTATACTTTTGAGTTTTCTATAAATTTAAATGTTCTTTTCAAAATATCACTTATCGTGTATGTCGGATAGGTCGTCATCAAGGTATTACTTTGCCTATTTATATCAGTTTAAAATTTTACATGGGGATGGCGGATTTATGCTATGATGTGATCTATGAACATCAATAAAATTCTACTGAAACAGTTAAAGTAAAATTTAGACCCCATGTGTTCTTTTTACACCTATACCACACCTGGAGCCAACCCTGAGTTGGATCTATGGTTTAAATTAGATTTTGTACTTACCTATCTACACATATCTACTATATACTACCAACACAATACCTCATGGTTGTTTTATCTCACTGTAAACCCTATGTTATGGTACCTAGCCAGTTCTGGATCCTACATGTTGATACGCCTAGATTTTAATGAATGCTGTAATTTCTTTCTTTCTCTCTCTCTCTCTCTCTCTCTCTCATATATATGATGGATTTCCAGTTTCCATCTACAAAATTCACCCAACAAGGCACTGGTTAGCTTGGTGCTACAATAGAAGACACCCAAGTTTCTGTGCAATGGGATTGAACTCAAAACAGTATGGCAATTAGTAATGATTTTAATAATGCATATGCTTTCCTATCACAACCCTGAAATCCCATTTCCCCACCCCACCATCCCTGGAGGTGTGAACACCTCAGGTTAGGAGCCTGTTTTTGTATATTCAGATTCTATCTTGTGACAGAAAGATTACATTATATTAACTTTCATTTTCTGGCTGACCATAATGAATATCAGGCATATCTCATGGGGAAATATTTGCATTGCTGAGTGAAAGGAATCACATGACAATATCTTCAAATGTTTAATTGGATGTGTATTTGTGGAGCAACAATATCTTATTCTTCATTGTATACTGAAGTATATATTGTCTAAAATGGGGGATGGAATGGATTAGGAATCAAATTTCTTTCATTCTTTTGATGACAAGCAACCTAAAACAAAGTCAAGTTCCCTAATAAAAAACAAACAAACAAAAAATCACCCATTTTAAAGCCATGTTGAAATTAAAATTTTCCACCATAACCTAATTTAAAAACTTTTTAAGCTGTGTGCCAATTGCTGGATTAATAAAGAAAAAAAGCTAAGTTTATTGTAATGCAGCAAATTCTAGACTTATTTTCAAAATTAATTATAACAAAATGCAGGCATGACTAGGTGGTTTAGAAGCTTGCTTCCCAATCACTTAATTCTGGGTTCAGTTCTACAGCATAATATCTTGGATAAGTGTTTTCTTCTATAGCCCAGGCCAATCAAAGCCTTGTAAATAGATTTGGTAGACAAAAACTGAAAAAAGCTTGTTGTACGTGTGCCTGTTTATCCTTGCCTTGACATCACATGATTGTTGTAAAGAAGTGCCACTGTTATACAGTGTCCTTTGATTCCAATCTTCCATGAAAATAAATGAGGGTTGGCAACAGAAAGGGCATCCAGTCAGAAATTATGTTCAACCCAAGTGAGCATGGAAAAGTGGACATTAAAACAACAATAATGATGATAACAATATTATCAGTATATTTTATTAAAAATTTGTGAGGTGCTTGTTTAAAAATAGACCTGTACAAGACATCCTGAACAGTCCTAAATATAAAAAAATATTTAATAATGATGTCACTTTAAGTCCTGAGCATTCAAATTATTCAAAATGTAATGCTTATCTATTCACATTGTTTTAAATTAATCATGCACAGTCTCATAACTTCAAGGTTTTAATGATTTTTAGAATGAGATTGTGTGGTAGGTGTGAAAGGCTGGATCTGGATGGTTTGAACACAAAACTGTAGAATATTTGGGCCAGATATGGTCAGTTTAAATGCTAAAGGAGTAATACACCAAGATGATCAGATAGAATTCATTATCACTAAAATCTATTTGAATGATTTTTGTTGATTGGCATTAGGAAGGGCACCAAGAAGGGTAGAAACCATGCCAAATCAGACTGGAACTTGGTGCAGCTCTCCAGCTCACCAATTCTAGTCAAACTGTATAACCCATGCCAGCATGTAAAGTGGACATTAAATGATGAAGATGCTGATGAATAACAGAATGAAACTTCCAGTTAAAATGCACAATGATTACTTTTATTTTTATTTTCTCATTAAACCCAATCTATATTAGATAAGGAATTAAAGAGAGTAGCTCAGGCATAACATGTGACTATATCTTCCATTCTTCCTTATGTGCATTAATGGTCTTCCGCATAATTTCAGATGGAATTAACGTATTCATTAGCAGGTTGGTTTCAGTTTATTTTGTTCCAAGTCATCTACAAAAGCAGTTTTTCCTAAGACATTCTGAACAGCAGCGAAATAACAACCAAACAATGCTTTCAAAGTTGCTACAAAAGCCAGACCTCTCAATCTTTCAGCATATATAAGGTCACCATGATATTGTTAAGACTGCACTACATAAAATTGTTTTCCTCTTTAGGGTCAGAAATTACTTCAACCCAGGTCAGTTGATAACCACTGACAGAATTCAATTAAGACCTATATTAGAGTACTGCTTGAATATCTGCTGGTGCTGCTGCACATAAATACATCTTAGATTACAACCAAATATGAGGGTGAATCAGAAAGCAATGCAATTTTTAGTTGCATTACTTTCTGACTCACCTTCGTACCATGGCAGGCTTCAACCACCAGCATACAGATACAGTTTGTTTATACCTTCTACGTCTGTGACAACCTCTGTTCCTCTGATCTAGCCAATTACATTTCCATTCTATGGCAACTACCTGGGTCTTCATTTCTCACACCTCTCTCGCAACATCCTACAATGCAACTGCACAAGCACTAATGTCACCAGTTAAATGGGCTTGCAAAGGCCATGGGGTACTGTCCCTCTTCCATAAACTTATTAACAGGTCTGCTGGTTATTAGATTTGAAGAATCTGTCATCAGTACTATAGCTAAATATCCAGAATCTGAAGACTTAAGGTTGCACAGGATCTCAAGTACAAGAAAGTGCTATCTCCCTCAATCCACTATATTAAAACATTAGAAACCATCCCAAATTAAAAAAAGGAAATGGGAAAAATCCCATCCCAAAACTGATTAAGCAATTCAAATTCACAAACTAATAGAATAATCAAATTAAATGGAAACTAAAGTAAGAATTAATCCAAAGCCTACATTGACAAACTGGTCCCTTTAACTCATTCTTTAGGCAACACTCAGTCTTTCCTAGATGAACAAATATATTAATATCGAATGAAATTATATTTTTAAGTGTACTTTAAAGTTTAAAATACAACAATATATAATTCATTTGAGGTTATCCAGTTGTAAATCTATCACATCTGTTCATGGGAACTCCTATATACTGATACCATTGTTTATACTTCTAAATCATTAGACTATTTAGAGAAGAAATTTCAGATACTGAAGCAAAACCTATAATTGAGGGCTCTAAGGTTAGCAAAGACAAGTCTGAGAAAGTAGAAAAGATAAGATTGCTGCCATCAGACAAATGACCATGCTCAATATACAAATAGATAAACATTCTATACAACGCACGGATGTACAAGGTGTGGTTGAATCACAGGCAAGCTGACAAAGAAGTAGACTTCATAAGTGAAAATGCAGAGGAGCACTCGGCAGTAATAGTACATGTGGAATAAATTCTTATAACTGCTTGGAAAGCTTTTAGAATGTGGATAGCTTTTCTTACCTAGATGACTTATTAAAATTGGAAGAGTCCATTCCAAAAACATAGCAGCCACAGGAACAAGTGGAAAAAAATTAGGCTATTACCTCTACTAGTAACAAAAGGGTTTCTCTTAAAAGGGAAAGGCAGGGTGTGTGTGTGGCTTATGTATGGAGTGTGACAATGCATGGTAGCAGGGAATGGATTTTGAATGTGGAAGAGTCAAGAAGACTAGAAAGAAATGAAGTGAGCATGCACAAATGTGTGTTATTAGTGTACATGAATGCCGAAGCACAAATGGATTGATAAGGAAGCTAGCTATAAGAGGAATTAGAAGCAGTATGCAAGTGAGAAGAGACTGTGCTGGTAGGGAGGACATCAGTTGTCTAACAAAATGCAGAGCACTAGAGCAGGAAGAAAATCTAGGAAAACAGGACAAAATGGTGAATACTTATTTCAAGAAATTGAGCCCATGAAAGAGATTATTAAGGTCAATGATAAGTGATGCAGGAGACAACCCATCAACTTATGCAAGCACGACAAAATGCTTGGCTGGGATTTGAATCAGTCCCCTTTACCATCGCCCAAACTCTTGTTATTCTCATCACTCAATATACATTGCTCCCATCTCACTTCCATTACTTCATCTTCCACTCGGAAATCTCTCCTTTTCCTATGCTGTCCATGCTGTTTCTATCATTACAACCTCCTCAAACATTCTCTTGCCCCTTTCACTCTGTTCTATTATCATAATTTCTTGGCTACATTGTTTTGAACAAATAGAGACAGGGTAGAGAGGACACTTTGGCCTTGCCAAAAATAAAAACTTTAGTGCTGGCACCACAATAAAATGCACACAGTACAAAAGTGGTTGGTTGTTAGAAAGGGCATCCAGCAGAAGAAACTTAAAAATGCTAAAAATTGCGCATATGCATCTAGGAGGGCAACACTTTTCCATATTTGTATTGGTCAGACAAAAGATCCATTGAGGCAGATTTTCTATAACTGGATGCTGTTCCTGTCACTAACCCTTACCAGTTACAGAACCCTAGTACTTGGCATATGAACAGCACAATATTGTTTCCATTGGAGGTTGCTTAACAAATGACATCACTTGTATAACATCGTTTACAAATACAATGTAATATGAAGACAAAGACAGACAGACACACACACACAAAATGGGCTTCTTTCTATTCCTATTGACCAAATCTACTCACTAAGCTTTGGCTCATGATTATAGACTACACTGCTCAAAGTGACAAGCAGTATAATCGAACTCAAAACCGTGGTTGCAAAGCAAACTTCTTAATGTAGCCATGCCTGCATCTATGGGCATCTCAAACCCATGAAGTTACATTTAGCATCATCATGTGGTTAAGAAGTCAGTTTGAAACCTTGTAGCTGAAGGTTCATTCCCATTGTGCAGACATTGTTGGCTGATACCTACTAGAGCTGCATGTTGACTAATGCCTTGCAAGTGAAATCTAGTAGACAGAAACTGGAAGAAACTTTGTGTGTGCGCACATATATTCTGTCTTGGCATATACATGCTAATTGTAAGCAAAGAGTCATCATTCATACATACAGTGGTATTTATTTGCAATTATTAGAAACTATTTTGAAGCTATTCATTGTTTGATAGACTAAAGAAGACAGGTGAGGGTCTGTGAAAGCAAGAGAGTCTGGCTGCAGGACATCTACTTCAACAACTTATCCATGCGAGTATTCTGATAGATTGTCTAGTTGGTAATTACATAGCTCCATAGTCCGACTTAAAATGTGTGACTGGTGCAATCCCATCAAGGGAAGGATTTTAAAAAAGGATCTCTGGGTTACAGTTGGGCTCCTCACAAGTGTCAATATTAACTTGAAGGTTCTTTCCGTTCTCTTAAGAACATGGATGAGGAACCCCATCGATTGAGCAAGTTCTCCCTCCTCTGTTCAAAAACTACTTTCCAACTTAGACACCAATCTACCAGTTATTAACATTCTACTCCCTTCCAAGGAAAAGCTTTCAATAGATTCAGTCAACTCACATCTACCAACAATAAAGCAGCATCAAAAGAGACGAAAATAAAAAAATAAAAAATAGCAGACCTTCTCTACATGTAAATAGAACATTACTAAAATTATTGCTTGCTCTAGAAATGCAACAGACACATTACTATATTTCAAGACCTTTCATAACAAGCATATATTGTATAGTTGAGGTTACATTATATACATATATATAAAAATGCCATAAGCAACTTGTTATCTTCTTTGCCAAACAAAATAACAGTTAAACTCACAGCATACAAGCATTTTATAAATTGTATTGCAAATATTTGAACTTTTTTTTCAGAGCCTGAAAATACTTATGACTTTATATAAAATACAAATTCTCTATAGAATACTGCATACACATCTAGAAATTTGAAACTGTTATCTCACCACCCACTTTTGAACTATATTATTTACCTGAAGCCCTGATTACAAGATATTTGGTAATAGCTGAAGGTCATTGCATGTGGCTAACAGGTTACACACATGCAAGAAGGCCTTCTGTCAGTCAATCATAAATCTGTCTTCTGATTGTACTCCTACTTTATATAATTTTATATTGGTTTATACATTTGTCAAAATTTCTTATATTCACTAAGCAAAATTATTTTACAATTTTGATGGTAACCATTTGGAATTAACAGCTAAATTGATTGAATTTAATCCGATACTGCTTTGGACTAAGTGATTTGAGAGCATATTTGAGCTTATGGAATCATAAAAGAAAATAAGTTATAGAGCTTAAAGAGCCTAGACACAGGATTAATAAATCTCTCCCAACTACACTTTTCAAGTCGTGACCTTTGTCCCTTTTTCAGTTACTACAATAAGCCTCTGCCCAAACTTGATGTTCCAAAACCACTCCCCTGTCTTTGTTCTAAATATTCATAATCTAGAATTCCATTTTCCTGTTTCCATTTCAACAATAGACTTTGTAAACTAGAAAACACTCAGTTTCTGCTGCTTATCTTTAATTACTATTTACGTCTTAGAAAGTATAAAATACACTCAATAAAATGGGAAAAGACTGAATAAATATATGAAGAACCAATATCCCATTACACAATTCAAGCTATGCAACTGGTTGCCTCGGGTGGAGTACACTCCAGTGCAAGCATTTGGACAAGGTTAACTTTCTTTTTTCTCCCACCAGTATCAGAGACACTGAAACAGGTCAAGAGTGCTGTCATTCTTCTTCTGACTAAGTGGTTAAAAATAAAGTGAAGTACTACTAAAATCTCATAACTCCAGTATCAAACAACAGGAAATTAATAGTAAAATGATAAACATAAATTATACTATTAGAAACAACCGATCTTTCAGTGTAACCAATATTCTAAAACAATATTACTACTTCTAAGTGTTATTTTCAAAGGGATGGATTCATAATTCAAAACTTGATGACATCTGGTTAAGAACCTGATCAGAAAGATCCAAAAAAGCTAAAGCAAAGACAATTGTAACTCAATGTGCAAGAAGACTATGGACTAAGAAAAATATTTTCTTAGAATGTTGTAGAAAATAACCCTAAAATCGTTATTTCTAAAAGGTCCATTGTATCAAATCAAAAGTTGCATTTCAATTAGCAAAATATTGTGAACAACAAAACAGTTCCAACAAACTCAACAAAATATATTTTAAAAAGTTCAAATTAGTTCTATAAAAATTTTGTTTTATCATATAAATAAACTTCCGACAAATTTAGAATTCTGGTGGATTTAAGGTACACTTAGCAGGCATCAATAAACAAGGCTACAAATCCTGATGACGATCAATGTCTTCTTGCTTCAACAAGTTGTCTGAAAACAAATCCATCCTGTATTGATTTCTAACATAAGCATAAAGCTTCAAATTGGATGCATACCTTTGTCTCCCAGCCCCTATGGAAGCACTGATATAAATTTAACAAGATCTCATGGTAAGTTTTGGTTTCATATATATATGCCAGATAAGTCAAAGTAAGGAGCACTCTGGGTAAAAGATTATAGAGTTAAATTGTGTGTATTTACATTTCATCTGATTATTCAAATTTTATATCTGATGTGAAAAAGAACCTCAATCAGCAAACATCTTGGATCAACTCAGTAATACATTAAGTACAGAAATTCTAGTCATTGTCATAAATTTTATCTTACAAGCCAAATGGTACTAAACAAGTCGATCTGTATAAAACACAAATCTACTTTTAATCTATTCTAAAATAGCCCATGAAAATGCATATGTACATGCCATCAAATCAGTACATCCATCAAGTAGTCTGTAATACTACTAAAACATTACATACTGTTCAAATATCAAAGAAAATGCAAGAAAATGTTCAAACATTTCAGAACACATCAATGTCAGTGTCGTATGGGTATTATAAGCAATTAAATTGACTTCAGTGCTCAACTAGTACTGAGTTTATAGAAGAGCTTATGCAAAAATAAAGGTCAAGTTGACCATGATAGAATTTATTAAGCTTGTAAAGAGATGTGACTAAATGCCATAAAGTATTTTGTCTATCACTTAACCAATTCTGTTAATTCATTGTTCTTGCCATCCTACATTAATGATATGATAACATTGTGAATTGAAAGAATTTGTGAGAAATAGATTTGACTGTTTTACAGACAACCATACTCCTGACCAAAATTCCTATAAAACTGATAAAAACAAAAATTCGCTTTGAGCTAACTTGTCAAAGTGAACAAAATTTCCTGAACAGGCTTTCAGCTATTTTAAACACACATAGTATGTGTGTATAGATGTATGATTTGATGTGTTTATAAAGATGTATGACTTAATGGGTTTATGTACATGCGTGTATATTTGATATATATAGTGTGTACATATGATATAACCAAAATCATAATTATGATTTACCTTCTAATTTAGCAAATATTGATTTAATATTGTAAAGATATATTTACAAAACAAGTTAAACATTATAATTGCTGTGTCAAAATGATTATCTGCATTTAACAACAATAATAATTGCGTTAAAGACTAACATGAGTATTACTTCCATGATTGACATAACATAATATTGACATATTCAGTAAGTTGCTTTTAATGACATTATGATATCAAAGAAAACAAAAACAAAACACAGCAATTCACAAACATCATAATTTCAAATTAAAATGTTAAATGAAATACTTAATACAAATGAACTCATTAGCGTGTTTAATATTCTCACCACCACCACCACCAGACTCACGATACTGAATGAAAGAAATATTTTCAACATTTGGTATTCAAATCAAGTCATCCAAAAAGCAAAAAATAAAAAAAGAGAAACCAACATACCTTATATAAACATGTATCTACAACTTGATTGCAAATGTCTTCAAGACTTTCAGTAATGAGCATTCTACTCCTAACAAAATCACAGAGTTCTTCATTGGACATGACATCCCAAATTCCATCACAAGCAAGTACTAAGAATTCATCCTTCTCATTTCGACATTCGGTGAAAATTTCTGGCTCTGGAGATACTAACTGCTCACATGGCCCTTTTCCTTCAACATTTTTATATTCAAAGTCTCCTAGAGCCCGGGATACTGCTAAAGATCCGTTGACTCGCTGTATCATAACACTGCCTCCAGCATTCTGTATCCGTTCCTTCTCAATGGGATTTACAGGTTTGTGATCAGTAGTTGAGAACGGACATTTAGCATCTCGACACAGCACCGCCCGAGAATCTCCACAATTAGCAAAGAAGATGTGTGTTGGTGAGACAATAGCACATACTGCTGTAGAGCCACTTTTGTCTTCCCCACTAACCATTTCTGGCATTGTTCGCATGCAGTCATCAAACTTAAGAAAGCCAGTCTTGATGCCTTTCTGCACATCCATAATAGAGGGAAGGATTTCTGTACCCTGGCTGACATCAAGCTTGCCCCGAAAATCTTCATTGGCAATAATGTGCTCCATCAGCTGAGCTGCACAGCAGGCCGATACCTTAGCTCCAGCATGACCATCGTATACAGCGAAAAAGGACCAGTCAGTGAGGCCATGCGGTAGGCCGATAACTGCCGTGTGGGCATCCTCCATTTCCACACGCCACCCCTGCATACTGCTGAGGCCAAAATGAAGGCCATTTCCCATTCCCGCTTCATTATGCTTCTCTGTCTTGGGTTTGTCAAGAAAAGCTCCCATGACAACTAAAAAATGAAAGAAAAAGAGAAACAAATTAGATTTCAAAAAGAGAAGAAAAGAACATTTAAAATAAATTAAAGACAATTCAGTAAATATTTTGACATTCAATAAAAAAAAAAAAGCAACATATATTTAAATTTTGTTATTGCAAATTATTACATAAATTGCAATTTTAGGAAAGAGTCAAAATAATGATTATATATGCATGTGTATGTGTATATATATATATATATATATATATATATATATATACACACACACAAAAAAAATCAAAATCTGGTACAAATCACCATTAAGTGTAAAGTTAAGGCCAATTTATATAACCATTTACATAATTTATGCAACCAAAAACATTGAAGAAAACAAATCTACTTAAGAATTTATGTACATTAAAGAATTATTTAATTATGAATATTTAAAATATTTTCTAAAAAGCTAATTTTGAGATTTCTTTGCAGTTAACAATTATTAAAATGTGCAGCTCTTTTAAAACTAAAGCTTTATAAATCAAGATCTCATGAGATAGAAAACAGTTCAAGAGATAAATGAAAATATTTTTTTCATTATATTTTGAATCACCAAGAACGAACACGTACAAACACACAACTTCCTCTCCAATTTCCAAATAAACTTCAGTGCAATGCAGAAAGATCAGTAACATCTTAGAAGACATATCACTAAACCAGTGCTTGATGATCTTGTGGATTGGCATTGATCATTAAAGCCAACAGTCAAATACACAAGGCAGTACCTGAACTAACTGCTCAAATTTTTTAAGGTACCTGATATCAGATATTAGTATAAAGAATTTGAGTCAGAAAAGAGAAACCAATTCAGTAGCAAGGCCTGAATCACAGTTGTTACTGTTTAGGAAGTGAATAATATATACCTAAACAGAATTGGGAATCTATCTGTCAAGAATATAGTGACAGAATGATGTAGTGATTCAGCCACAATATATGGTCAACAACAGAAATGTTTAGAAATGTCCAGCAAACAACTCAACTGAATCAAATTTAGAATTTCTGGTACATATTCAAGGAGACAATACCATCATTTTCAAATTTAATATAGAAATTAGTTTTATACAACAGTATTCAATAATATGCTTGTGCCTGACTGGCAGTGTTTTACAGATGAATAGAAAAGTACTACTGAAAAACGAAAAGAAGCGTTTAAAAGATGAAAATAGCTTTCTAATGTTGAGTTCAATTTCAGCCTAAAAAAAGGGGTGAAAATGGTGGTACCATAGAATGATACCTTTCATTGTTTTACAATTTTACTGGTTCCAGCCACTCAAAAGATTCTGATTGTTCCCATGATAGTTCTGAATTTTCTCTTATATGTAAACCATGCATTGAATATGTAGCTTGCATTAATATGTTGCAATATTATACACAGGCCAAAAAAAAAAAAAAAAAAAGATTTGTTTCAAAACTTGTCATTTATTTTCTCTGTCAACACAGATGTACTACCAATGAATTTCAAAGACATATGTAATAGTCAGGTCTATTTTTCTTCCAAAACCCTATCAGGAAGTTGAATCTAAATGAGAAGTGTTACAGAACTGTATTTTCAATACACATCAATAACAATAACATTCACATAATCTATGTGCAAGGAAACATGCAATTAGAAAACTAGAATTCAAAAGTGAAGTTTAAATAAGTGTTGAGAAAATAGTGCAAGGTACTAAAAGCAAAATAATTTGTGTATATTCTATAAAATTTGCTGACAACATCCACCTCTCCTCTTGTAAATTAATTGAAATTGTATCAAAATTACCAGAAAAATTAATATTTTAATATCTTAGTAGAGATGGATAGTACAACTTAAGTTCTGAGACTTAGATTCAATTTTCTTATATTTACAAACAAAGGTTTATGCACTTTAAACTTCATAACTGCCTTTTCTATTCATTTTAAGGCACTAAATTTGTTTTTATATTCCCTCTCTAAAATGAGTAGTCATAACCAAGATCAGTAAATAAAACTCAGTACACTAATAAGCTTTGTTTTCTGGGGCATTATATCCCCCATCCCTGAGATCAATAAAATTACCAAGGCCTATAAAACAATTCTCTCTCCTACTCACACACAACACTGAACTTATATGAAGAACTTGATGAAAATATAAAATGGATGAACAATTTATGTACAGAAAAAGTGAACAATGACATCCCTTCAAAAGAAAAAAACAACAACAACAAAACAATGAATTCATCTATAAAATCTAGATGATGCTTTAAAAGAATGTCATTTTCTGACAAACCGTGTCAAAATCTTACATATAAAGGGTTAAAACTATTTAGAACAAGCATTAAATGTTTAAATTAGCATCACATAGAAATCAAGAATCCAAATGATTCTAAATGGTAGGTTTTTTTCTAGGACAGAATCAGATCAGTTAAATGTCATTTTTTATCATTTTGTTGATAGAAACTTGAAACAGCTCTTATGAGTTCTAGAAAACAAGATTCATTTGGCATCTATCTGCCATTAGATACAGATTATAAATTCAATTCTTGTTTTGGTGAACCCAAAGTTTGTACAAAAATCAATGAATGGTGAAAGATATTGGAAACACATTCACTAACAAATGTGAGATAGACACCCATAGAAAACACTAGCGTATACATAGATAGTCATGTCATTTATATTATAAAAAGACGAGTGATTACTTCAATCACCTTCTCCAGTGAATACTTCTGTTGCAATCTGATTAGACAACCTTACAAAGTTGCACCGCACCTCTGAAATGGCCCACTAGATACTGCAAAAACAACCAATCAGTTGTTTTCCTTTGTAGTCTATCTTCTTTAAAATAAATAGTGCGATAAATTTTATATAAAAGTTTAAGGGAGCCTCTACATTGGAGGTAGGGGTCCCTCAACGACATTCAGATTTGAAGTTATTTGCTTAAGTCTCTAAAACCCTTGGTTTCAGGTTCAATCCCACTGTACAACACTGGGTGTAGTACACTACAGCCCAAGCCTACCATGCCTTGCGAGGGAATTTGGTGGATGGAAACTGCAGAAGCCTGTCATATACACACAGACATCTGTTACCAATTAGATGGATTATATCCCTGTAACTTAACAGTTTGGCAACAAATACTGATAGATAAAGTACAAAATTTCAAATAATTACTAGTGCTGATGTGATTAACTAAAAGCTTCTAAGCAGTGCCACAGTGTGGTCACAAGCCCAATGTCCAAAACAGGAATAAAAGAATGTCTGTGAATTTTTTAAAATCTGCTCCTGGAACTAATGGGTTGACCAAAAAGTCTTCAGTTTTTTTTTGACACCATAAACTTCAAGCACTCTAATAAACAGCTAACTTCAGTTTGTCTCTTGCACATGCAAACTCGTAATATATTTGACACTTCAACATAGTTTGATGCAAATTTGCAACAAGACTGGTTGTATTTTGTGTGTTTGGGATCACCTTGAAAGTGGAAAACCAAAATGAACATCATTATCACCTCATGCTTTTTTATTTGAAAAAAGAAAAAAAGACAAGAAAGTGGCAAAAACCTGCAGAAAGAGATGCACGACATGAGAGGATGTTATTACAGAATGTGTGTACCAGAAATGGTTTTCAAGATTGCAATCGGGAAATCTTTCAGTTCAATATGCACCTTACTCTGGCCAGCCAAATGTGATTAAAAGTGACACCAACCCCGTTATATGACCAGGGTGATCACAGATATTCCCCCAAATATCCAAATTGAGTGTTGAAAACCATCTGCATCAACTTGGACATGTCAGTAGGCTTGAAGTTTGGGTGCCACAGCAATTGAACGAGGCTAACCTTGCTCAATGGATTTCCATTTGTGTGTCATCACAGAAATGTGAAGAAAACGATCCTATTTTGAAGAGGATGGTGACAGGGGACAAAAAATGGATCATCTGTGACTAAGGGCAAATGATCAAAGGGGAAGCACAGTAAACCACCCCACCCCACAAAGCAGGAATTCTCCCAAAGGTGCGTTGCCTTTTACGAGCTCCTTCCAAGGACAAGTCCATCAATTCAGATCGATATACTGTACTGATCATAAGGGCATTATCGTTCATCATGACAATGCCAGACCGCACACTTCTTTCTAGATGCAGGCTTGGCTGGGAAATTCTGCTGTACCCTCCACATTCACCCAGCCTTCAGATTTTTACCAGTTTGGTCTCTTCAAAATCCATTGAATGGAGGGATCTTCATCTCTGAAGAGGAAGTAAAAATTCTCCTGGAAGAGTTTTTTTTGCCAGTAAAGGAAAAAAAAAAATTTTTGAGCAGAGAATAATGGATCTGCCCACAAGATGGCAGAAGATACTGGAATGAAACAATAGTTATATCACTGACTGAATAAATCACTTTGTATTTAAAATTGTCTTATTTTTGCTTAAATTGAATGGACATTTTAGACAACTGTGTCAAAAGTTCCTCACTTCTGAACAATGTAGTCATTAGATTTCTGAAAATAGTAGGTAAATTTCCTTAAATCACACTGCCTTCAAATTACATTACGTCTGATTCTGTTATCTCATCTACAAAAAAGACAGACTGGTCACAACTTGACCACACAACTTTGTAGCTCAGCTCAATCAGAGCTGACCTGGTTTCCGATACGCATTGAATCTGGAAATACAACTCAACAAAATGTGGCTTAACTCAATTTTTTAAACCTCACAGTTATTTCAATTTTTTAAATTGATATTTTGAATAAAAGTGCATCTGATTTAAATTAAAAGCTCATAAATTAAACTACAGTTCAGTTTTTATTTTTTTTTAAATTTGAGAGCAAAAAGGTGTAGACAAAAGATTCAAGCAACTAAACTAATAAAGACACTTGTTTAGATATAAAAAGTCCAAACTGTAGACTAGTAACTTTAATATGACATAGGTGGTGAAAATAAGAAATCAAAAACTCACTGAGAAGATATAATAATTCAGAGATATTACAATATCAAAAATAGCTACTTTCAAATTCTCAAAGTTTAAACACTGAGGAAATTATCTAAATTTTGAAAGCAATGAGGCTTGTTCAAACTTTGAAAACACATAACATTCATTTCAAATCATCAGATCAATATACTGAAATTATTCCAAGAACATATCTTAGATATTCATTTCTAAATTTAAAAAAAGATTTTAAATAATGCATTACTTTTCACTTTTAGAAAATATAAATTACAGAGAAACAAGATTTAATTTCATAAATTCTGATAGACTTCCTAAAAATATTTAATGACATCTATATAATTACATTTAAAGAGGCTATTCACTAATTCCCCATAAACTTTTTTTTTTTTGACAAAGACAATAATAAATAAGTCTAACAGATTTTTTTTTTTTTTATCTACAAGCAGTAATTATACAGTATTACAGCTACTTATCCAACTGAAAAGTAATAATGAGCACATAAGTTATGGTGGCATAAACTACAACACTATTCTACATGGAAAGAATAGAAAATATTTAGCAGTACATTACTGCTATTAGAAAATAAACATTTCTACTTAGCACCAAGATTAAAATAAACTTGTACAAAATCAAAGTGAAGTCTTTTAAAAGTAGGTCAATTCACAATCTAGAATATATTTTAAAATAAATATTTATGGAGTTTTAAACATGTGCACACATGCTAGCATCTCTATAATAAAAATACATGCAGCAAAATCTAAAGGTAATATATAAACAAGATGAAATAAAATTTATATTGCACCAACTGGGAATTTACAATAAATCATTGTAAATATTTGCAAGTTACCTTCAGACTCAGCAAGACTGGCAAAATGTTTGGCCCACGATGAGGGATATTCCATATGCTATCTAGAAATATATACATATATACATACACACACACACATCCATTCTGAGATAGTTTACACCCCCACCCCTACTTAATTACTTCTCTCAACACTTAAGAATCGTCAAGTTTAACTTAAATGTCAATCATTTTGACTCTTCAGAACAGTGATGGAATGAAACTTGAAAATGTAAGTTATCTATTCACAATGGAAATTAAAAGCTCTAAATTGGGCTCTCAACTTTAAAACACAGTAATGCAAAACATTCACAGCCCTTGCTACATTTTGATAAATATTTAAAATACATAAAAAAAGATTCTGATTATCTAGTAAAATTCTAAAACCTATAAAAAGACATTACAATAGTGCTCAGAGGCATAAATGTCTCAATTTTTCTTGTCATGCATTTTTAATAAACTCCCTTAAGTATTTATAGGTCAAAATTGGAAAACAATTATTACCAGTTTTTGTGGACAAAAATCTAAAATCAAAAAAATAATTCGAGAATATTTTACACGATTCTCAAAATGTCTGGATGAAAGTTTTCTAACAAATTAACCTCCTCAGTCTGCCCAATCCATTTGCTTTTATCTGTATCACAAAATTAACTACATCTTGGTCGTATTTAGGTGTCAAGAACAGAAGCATAGATATTCAGAGAGAATAACAGAACTTTCTAAAGCCAAACAAACTGGTATGTGATACAGTTACTTTACTTTCTTTTGACATACCAGCATTTTTAACACAGCAAGGCAGTAAAAAAAAAAAAGGAGGATGTGAACTTTATCTCTGTGAAATCTATTAACATTTACATTGCCTGAGTTCTGTCTTTGTTAGGTATAAGCATGTCATAATAGCATATTGACCAAAAGGTCAACGGCTTAACAACATTGCCAGCTACAATACTCCAAATTTAAAAACTTTTCAATTAAATTCATTAATATTAAAAGTTTTGTTTGCTGGTTGTAAACATACCTACCCATCATGCTGGTCAACTGCTGATTAAGTAGGGGCAACAATTAATAGATAGAACATTCACCTACACAGTGTAGATACCCTTCCATACCAGACTTCATAGTGTAAGAAATAACATCCAGATAAGGAAAGGTGTATGACCAAGAAACATATTGCCTAAACTTCACATGCCTGAAAAACACTTCTGGACTGCAAGATTGGAGCAATGGAGAATAAACATCAATGGAAATAATCTATGGAATCTCAGATTTGCTGAGAACATCATGTTGATAGCTAAGTCTGGAAGAGACTAAAAAGAATGAGAGAAATGATGTGTTCCAAGCAAGACCAATGCATTGAAATATGAACACGGGCACAACAAAATCATAAATGACAAGGTGACACTGAAAGCGATTACAGTGGAGAAGAATGAAACAAGTAGAAAAATACAAATACTTAGGGAAAATAAGTATGAAAGAAATAAAGGAGATTAATGTTAGTTTGGGGCCACTTTCAACAAGCACATTGTCACTATAAAATCAAACCTCAGTCTGCCTTAAAAGAAAAAAACCTAAAACAATGTATAACACCAACAGTCATTTCCAAATCAGAAATGTGGACCTTAATAGCAGAGGCAACAAAAACAGAAAACAAAGAGGTAAGAGATGAAGATAGATAAACAATAGTCTTACCACACTATAAATAAATTTTTTTAAAAACCTGATGTAGGCAGAAAATATTTGTAAAGTGACAAACATCATCATCATCATCATCATTTAACATCTGCTTTCCAAGCTAGCATGGGTTGGATGATTTGACTGAGGACTGGTGAACCAGATGGCTACACCAGGCTCCAATCTGATTTGGCAGAGTTTCTACAGCTGGATGCCCTTCCTAACGCCAACCACTCAGAGAGTTAAAATCATTATGGGGTGGTGGTGACTCATAATAGGGGAAAGAAAACATGAAAGAAATAACAAGATAAGATCAACAAATACTGGACAACAATCGACTAGCAACATCAAACATGAGACCAAAAGGACTGACTGAGCAAATAGTGTCAATGACAGTTAAATATCAACAAAAGTATGAACAAGAGAATGTAAGCTTTTTTTTTTTAATGAAAAACATTTTAGACTAACAAATATTTTTCCCTAAATTTATCAGTATTAAAAAAAATAATACTATCTTTGCTCTTTGCCAGTTTTCAAATGATATCTTCAAAATTACTTAGTAGCAAACTATCATACTATATAATACAAGATTATTACTCATACAAAAAAGAAAAACAAAACCCACGATACAATTTAATCTACTCTGGGTTTCCACCTACCTATTTCATAGACATAGATCTAAAAATCAAACTCATTTATGCGATATATTTCCTTTGCTTCTCAGATTACGAGTCTGAGTGATCTGAATTTTCTTTAATGTAAGAAAACCAGATCAAAAGAAGAGCATTAAGAACATTTGTAAACTCTTTAAAAACAAAATCAGAGGAAATTTTAATACATTAAAAGGAGAAAAAGAACAGCAAACATTTAATTTACCAAAATTAATTAGCTGTTTCTACACTTAGTTTCATTATTTCAATCTATTTGTGAGGCAGTTAATTTAATGAAGATAAACCAGTGCTGTAGCTAGATGTTTAACTGCTATAGAAATTGTTTCCACAAGTGTAGCTTGATAAACTAGAGTAGGTAAACTGATAAAGTAATTTAGAAGCTCATAGTTGTAACCTTGAATCTTAGTAAAGTTGACACGTTGCATTCATACCGGCTGCCAGGAAACCAATACTCAGCACATGAAGAGTTTTCTGCTTACGGGTTGTCCCAAATGTTTTATCCTAGCATTGACCAACTGCACAAATGCTGATGGAAGCCACACAACCAAATGTTGCAAGATGCAATTACAACAATGAAATTTAACTAAATTCACTGATCCTGTTTTAAGTTACAAGAGTATTAATTAGCCATGTATATGTGATTTTAATTGGCTTTTATAGAGAGAACG
Organism: Octopus bimaculoides; assembly: GCF_046866305.1. NCBI lineage: Eukaryota > Metazoa > Mollusca > Cephalopoda > Octopoda > Octopodidae > Octopus > Octopus bimaculoides. The sequence continues at coordinate 119,506,601 of NC_142933.1, read as the reverse complement.
TGATTTTTTTTTTTTTTGTATAAAAACTGTAAAGCAACATTTGTTTGCAAGATAGTTTTCACTCATTTTTACATTTTTATCCTCATGAGAAAAGGGCAGAGAACAGAAAACTTGATGGGGTCTTATTGGAGTGGGTGAGGTGAGTACAGTTAGCCTTTAGCTTAAATTTATACTTCAACAAAATGTCAAAACTACACAACAAGCTATGAACTAACAGAACCAATGAAACTAAGATATGCAATATACAATACACATTACTGATTGCATGGTAAAATACAAGTAAAATAGATGTATGGCCATTTGTAAATGATATGCAAAAAGACAAAGTTAATAGAACAAAAAAAAAATGAAAAAATATATAAAGCATCAATATTGGTTTGCTTATTTATCTTCAAAGTCTGTACATGCATACAAACAGTCCTGCCTCCTAAAAAAAAAAGCTGGATTTTATAAAGTAGCTCTAATATATATGATAGACAGAAACTTCAATATCTAAACTCAAAGTTTGGATAACTTCAGCTTCTATTATTCAATTAAATTTAAATAACTATTGCTTACTAATTATGAGAATGATCGATCAGCTGAATAGTGAAGATTAATTCTTAACTACAAAGTATCAGATAATTTTAAGAAATAGGAAGCGACATGAAATTACGAAACTTTTTAACAATTAAAGAATTATAACTTGTCTCATATAATCTTTTACATGAACAGATTTAATAGGTCACAATGGCTGTGTCCTCTGTAGTTACTGAGAACAATTTTTTTCTAACAAAGATTGGCAAATGATACTAGTTCTAGTGTGTAGAAAAGTCTAAGATATTGGTAAATCCACTGAGAAACGTAATCTAAATTGACTGATCGTTTCCATTTCAGAAATACTAGACACTTCTTTTGTGTATTTTATACATAATACTTTTCTTCATGTGAAGGCACATGGCTCAGTGGTTAGAGCGTCGAACTTACAATCGTGAGGTTGTGAGTTCGATTCCCAGACCGGGCTGCGTGTTGTGTTCTTGAGCAAGACACTTTATTTCACGTTGCTCCAGTTCACTCAGCTGTAGAAATGAGTTGCGACGTCACAGGCGCCAAGCTATATCAGCCTTTGCCTTTCCCTTGGATAACATTGGTGGCATGGAAAGGAGAGGCTGGTATGCATGAGCGACTGCTGGTTTTCCATAAACAAACCTTGCCCGGACTTGTGCCTCGGAGGGTAACTTTCTAGGTGCAATCCCATGGTCAGTCATGACCAAAGGGGGTCTCCGACTTTTCTTTATATCCTTCTCCAGGAGCTCAATTAGCAATTTGAATCTACAACAAGCTTATGAAATACCTATCCATTTGTAGAGAGCTATGACTAAATATGTATTTAAATCTGCAAAGAAGACGAGAGGGGAGAACCTCAGGGGAACATCCTGCATACTAAATACACGAGCTGTTGGTTGACCTTTTGATTGGCACATTAACTGGCTCCAGTATTTGCTTCACAAATTTACACAAATACTTCATAAAATTCCAACTTTCCTGAGGAACAGGAGGAATTAAGACATTTTTCATGGATTCCGAAATTTTTTAAAAATGCAATTTTATATAGAAAACTTGGTATTCAAACTTATTTCTATCATGAAGTCTTATGCATGGTTTCAAAACAATTGTTTAGTACAGATAATTATTCAACAATCTAAAATGATTTTATATACACACACACACACTCTCCACCTTACATTCACATTTCTAAGATACAATCAAATTCCTTAAACTCTTCCATTAGTAACTCTTATTCAAAGAAAGCAAATTAGCTTTCAGAAAAGCTTCAGATTTAACATTGCTCATTTGTTTATTTCAACTAAATGGTAAGGCAAATGACAATTGCAGAATATAACTGACAATAATCTCAGCTGTACATACATCTGTGAATATAAACCAAATTCAATACAAGAAACAAATATACATTTAACCCATCATAATCTGTAATGACATGCAACAATTAAAGTGACTATACAGACCTATACTAAATATAAGAGATATTGTAAATGAAAGTCGAGAGTGATGCATAAATCTTATACAAACACAAAATTGCATTTATGCAACTACGGAATAAGAAACAACACATGTGAAGGGGCTTCAACTGAGAATCAAAACTAGCTTTGAACAAGCAGCTAATTTCTACTGCTGCTGTACAATCTAAGACCTAAATCAATCTTATAGCTACACTTGGAAAGTCCCTATTCAGAGCACAGATCTAGATAAGACTTATTAAAGACTGGCAGCAATTGCCTATACAGCAAGCCCTCTGCTGATGTTGTTCAAGGGAACAAACACAAGGGCTGATAGAGCTCGGCATCAGTGTCATCACATGTAAAATAAGAACAAAAGCTGGAACAAATACCACAAGGCATTTCATCCCATTCTGAAAATCCAACATCCTGAGCTGGTACTCTATTTCATGAAGCACAGAATGTAAAGCATGAACAAATAACCACAAAAGAAATTGCCCAATACTCTAATGATTCTGCCTGATCCACCACTGTCTTACAACAAATGTAAATATATACAAAAGGAGAAATGGACCGAATCCTAATTTTATCTGCTGCTGCTGGCAAGTACTGACTTGCTAGTGGCAGCACTTTTTAAGTATCTAACATTGGGTTTCCTCAAAGGGAGATAGGAAAAAATGCAATCATTTATTTACGTAAGGATTTTGTCTGAGGTTTGCAACAATAAAAAGCATTCTTTTTCTGTGGGTCAAAGGTTGGAGTGTGCTGCTAAACAACTCCATGCCAATCAATCAGGTGGCCTTTATTTCGATGCCAGTTAGAATGTTTCGCGTAGAGGAGGCTGTGACCATAGCCCTTGCAGGCCGTCTCAGGCTGAAGAGATTGATGCCATTATCTTGAACAGCTTCATGTCAATGGCAACAGAAAAAAATACTGTCCCATATGTGAGAGCAGTGTTCCTTTGTAAGCCTCACTTGAACTTTGTATTTGTAGTAATCTAAGGAATATCATTCAAATGAATTTTAATTTAAGCAATCAAAGAAACTTCAATTCCTCTTCTCTAAAATAAAAATGAACACAATTCTACAGCTGAAGACGTTTGCAAAAGTTGAAGATGTTTGGTAATGTGCTTCATAGTTTTTGATTAATTCTACAAGCTGTCTACAAAGTTGTCCTCGACTATGTTTACCATGACATCTTGATAATTATATCAATGATTTGTCACATGTAGATGTGAATACCCAGCAAAAGAATATGCTTGACCATGACTAAACATCCCACTGTAAAAATAAAAACAAAAACCCTTATCCAAAGTAGCATCATTTTTGCCACACTAGCATGCCATTTCATTTATTTTACATTTTCCCCAAATATATGAACAGCTAAGCATAAAAAAGCAAGTACTCTTATTCAATCCAATGATGTTAGACATACAATCAGAAAATGTAAAGAATTCCAGAGAAAAAGAAAATTAGAATAATTCATAGCTACAAGAGACATCATTTGCTAATTTACAAGATATATTCCACAAAGTTGAAAATGTGCAGCTAATCTAGTTAATTTAAATTTATTTTGTAGATTGAAGACCTAGCCTACTTCAAATTACCAAAGTTATTCTTTGGGAACAATTTCTCTGACAATGATTCTAGTGGTTGAACATATTAGTGTATGTGAACTAGTGGAGTAGACTACCTTCACATTGCTTCTAAATCATCAGACTTCAGACAATAGCTATGTTTGACTACAAAATAGGTATTAATAACCTCAGGCACTACTCTACTTATCTGTATTAGACTTGTTATATTCCTTTCTAGTTAACACAGTAAACCACTTATTCAGTCAAGAAATCAAATAGCATTTGAAATCTTCAAGTGCACAGTTAAATCTTTACCTACTTAATATAACCTGAAATTTTTCAAGTTACCTTAGGGGAAAATGATATTGTAGTAGATATCTTTTAGTATTTAGATTCAAACTCAGAAAGAGGGGTGCCTAAAGAGTCTTGTGTGGTTTATCTTCTTTAGACAGAGGTCAACCCTGATTAAACAGACCTATGTTTAGAGCAGCTCTAACCATGACAATCATCTTTATTTCAGACATAGAACATGTAAAAACTACATCATTCACTGTCCTTTTTTCACAGACGTATTTGACTATCTTTAGCAGACCATGTGGTTATGTAAGGCTTTCTCTGTGGGTCCAACTGGCCCTTTATGCCAAGAAAGTTATGTTTAGATTTTATTTTCATTGTGGATTAGAATGGAGCAGGTTTCACCATACTATCCCATGCTGATTAATATTAATCCTGAAAATTTTATCCAATTTCACTTTTTTTGTTCAATAAGTAACCAATGATCAAACCAGCAATCGTATTTCCATCTCTTAACTGCTTTATGGCAATGTTTTCCAGGTCCCAAATACAAACTAAATATATTGGAGCCATTTCACATTGCTATTTGTAGATATAGGCACAATATTGCAATGTTGATATGAAATTTTTGAGCTGTGGAGTTACAGGGAGTCAGTAGATTTGATTAGAAGATTATTTAAGCCAAATACTTCTAATCCAAGTTAAAAAAAAAACAAAAAAACCCTAGCTCATATGAACAAAGTAAATAAAAATGAACACAATTATGAAAATTCAGAAACAAATTCTTTTGCTATTAAACCCAAGCTTGCAACTCTAAATTTTAAAAACCTAATTAATCACTGATGAAGTAAAAACATTAGATTCTACTCAAACATTCACACTATTTCCTACTGAAATCAAGATTTAACACATCAGTTGGTCACTTTAAATCTCAAATCAAACAGAAACTTCAATCTTCATACTGTAGCAATTCTCACCTCTAATATATTGGACAAAATCCAAGTTACCAACTTGCATCAAAGACCCTTGAGACTGATTGTAGTTGCTATATAGTTTTTACTGTTTATTACATAAATTTGGTAGTAATACCAACAAAATTCTCCGTTTCATTGTTTTAAAACTAAACCAAACTTTAAAGTAACAAGTTTTAGCCAGGATTTCTCAACTATTCAACTAACATATACCGCTCATCCCACCAGTTCTTTTGGACAATTAAAAGATTAAAATGTTCATTATCTCTTCATTTTTATTACTAAATAGAAGCCTGAACTGTTTTTCTATAATATATTACAAAAAGAAATGGAACAATGATATTAGAAAGCAACCTGATGTTTTAACATGAATTCATTAAAGCCAAACTTTGACCTGTGACAATTGGTATGCAAACTCTCAACACTAATGTCCTTCTTCCTAAGACTTCTATAAAATTTATTTTTCTCTTAACTAGTAGACTGAACAGTATTGAATATCTTTTTAGAAAAGAGTAGAGGAAAAGTGGATTGTAAAGAACACTGGCTAGTTGAAACAACGCTATTAATTGGGATGTGATCAATATAGATGTCAGTTTTATTATTATTATTCACATGAAAGATCAAACTTAGATAATGAGTCAATGTTGAAGAGGTAACAATGCTGAAATATGGTAGAAATGTTATCAGCTGAACAAACATTTTAATTAGATAGTAGACACATCAATCCAACATCATAAGCAAGCATACTTTTTTTTTTTTTTTTTTTTTTTAATTGAACTGGAAGAAGGGACTGTGCCCATGGCATTTGCAGGCCCATCCAAAACCCTCCAACTGATGCTGTCAGGAGTCTACTTACACTTTTGCAAATTGATGACTGTGAGAAAGGTATGTGAGCAAAAAAGAATTTCAGAAGGCTAACATTTTGAGTGCAATGTTTAGTGCAGGGCTTGAGGAAGGGGTAATTTTACATGATACAGGTTATAGGAGAAGAGTAAGATGGAAGTGCCAGGGTGAAGCTGTGAGAAGTTAAAGTCACGGTAGGAGCTGAATACAGGGCAAAGAGAGGAGAGAGAGAGAGAGCAGATCTGTAGATTAGTGGTTGGAGGGTGTTTGTGAGTGACATACTAATCAGTCAAATGATCCTTCTCGGGATGAAACCTAGAATGCCTGTATGTGTGTGTGTGTAGCAGTGGACCATCCACAATGTGGGTTTTACTTGATCATTACAAAGGATTAGATGATGTTGGGAGATGAAGTATCTTCTGTCTCTGAAAAGAAAAGCTAGTCTTTGCTAAGTTCAGGATGTGTGTTCACCAAGAGAATCTTAATGATAATGAAGCATAGTATTTGAAGTGATTCTAAAAGCTCTAGATGCATGTTGTATGCTTAAGGGAGGAAAGTGCAACAATGTTTTTTACATGTGTTACAATAGTGTCTTTTTTGTTGTTGGTTAAGAACTCATTAGCAAACCAAGCAAACCCTGCAAATACAGCTTGGGAAACACCCTGAAATACTTCCATAGTCGTACTCAACAGAACCTCAACATTCAAATTTTATCTGGAAAACACTACACAAAAATTAAGAAGCTAGCTGGAATGTCTGGGGCAGCATTTTAAACTGTGCTGTGAACATCCACTATAGCTTTATGTTAGAGTAAGACAGAGCACATTATGTTGTTCTGTCTGGTCACTTCCATCTCAGAACTGAACAATGCAATAAAGCTGGTGTAGTGTATATCAACTGGATCACAAATTTAATAATGGAGGTGTGAGAGAGACCATATGAAACGACAAATCACTGGAGGATGTTTTTTGGTCTATTCATGGAGTTGATAAGATGTCTAGGTTGCATGTGGATGATACTTGGATGCAGAAAGTCAGGAAAGTACAAAGAGCCTATCATCAACATAGGAGAGACCTTGTTGGTCAGTATGTCTGATATATAGGGAGAGTGATATAGCAAAAAAAAAAAAATTGGCCTATACCAATGTTGATAGAGATTCATCAGTACAGTCAGCACAACAATACAATCTGACAAGAAGCCACTAGGAGGCCCAGCTCAGATAATGTATAGAGTCAACAACTATTGAAGAGGTTGCAAGAAGCAACAAAAATTTTAGAAAAAAGTAAATGAGTGGAAATCAAACTGGTGAGTGTGTTAATAAGACACTAAAACAGAATGACTCTCCCCAGATAATAAAATATTTCAGTAGAATTATGCACAAACCATCTGAGTTGAACTGTGAGTTTTGTTATGTACAGGATGTAGAAGAACACAATGAGGATGGTTTTTGATAGGTCAAGAGTGATGTTCATGAACTGCCAGGGATAGGATAGAACTGGTGAAGGAAGCTTTGACCAATTAGCTGATGTAGTGAGTGTCCAAAGTTAGGGAGGTGATGTAGTGAGTGTATGGTTGAGATTTGGCTCTTGTCAGACGAAGGTAGCAGAAGAATAAATGGTGACTGTTTGGCACAACAAAAGTGATCAAAGACGTTTGGAATGTCTGTGTGGTAAGTTTGTAGGGAAAGAGACTAATCGATGTAGAGGGTTAAGGTTGTAACACATTTGGTTTCTGCACTGACAACATCAGTATAGGATGAGTGTCAGAGCCAATTAAGAGGTGCAAGGATTTAAGTCATTAAGGGCAATGACTTCAGAAAGGAACATGGCTGAAGATTTGTTGGTGATGCAATAAGTTCAGAAAGTGGTAATCGAAGTAGATGTATTTGAAATAGCAGGGAAGGGAAACTTCGAACCAGAGTAACTGGAGGTATTTGTTATTGACATCCAGGTGAGTTAAGTCAGCGGCAGTGATAGTGGAATCTTCGTGAGAATGCACAAAGAAACACCTTTCAGAGTAAAGTTGAAGTAGAGAATGTAATCCAGACAGCAGAAATTGATTATAGATAAGGGTTACGAGATATGTGCCTCAGAGGACGATAGGACGCGTGTGGTTTTTCATATTGTAGGAAAGAGCAATCTATATACTAACCCATTTTATCACTACAGAAAAACGCACTCCTCCCCTTTTAAAATCATAGTCAAACAAGGATCTGAACACAGACCTTAAACCAGAAACTTAATTCAAAACAATTTTATTTTTAACATTTCATCCTTAAATAATCAAGAAAGGAGACCCTATGCGTTAGAAATAACTGTCAAATTTCCATCAAATCACACAAATACTGTCTTTAAAAAAAAGGACAGACAATATAATCCTAGAAACACAAAGAAGGATGAGTTATTGTAGAAACGCTTCCGATCCGAATCTGCTCAATCAGAGCAAGTATGGGGTTAAACAACCGTTGACCTTTTTGAAATTCCCTAAGCGTGTGGATCCATTTGTGAAAACGAAATTTCAGGATTTATAAACCACCATGTTATATATTACAAGAAAATGCTGTTTATTCCTCTTGTTAATTATTCAACATTTAATCCACGTTAGAATTTTGTTCGATAATCCTGCAACTTGTGGAAGTTTCTATTTAATTTCTTGAGCATTACAGTATTGATTCGATTAACATATTATTCATAATAAACATGTGACTATCATATTTATACGAACTTCTCGACGAATCACTTTAGAAAATTGACTCATTTTACAGCAATCTACCGACAATTTTGACTTCCAAAGAACAAGATCAAAGCTCACAACATAACGATATTTGAAGTTTCAAACAATGGCAGCTCAAAATGGACTTTGAAGCCTTTTGACAAGTAGAGGGCAAAGAAAGAGATCGATCGGGATGAGAAGCATTCGTTCTTTTACTAACCTACGCCGAAGATCTAAAATTGAAAGAAATATAAGAAACTATGGAGTAGATTTCGAAGTTGTGTAGGTCTTGTAATTACTGAATGTTCTAAATTTATATTAGATGTTAATTGGCCATGGATTTGAGGACGGTAGTGATTAAAGGGTACAGGGTAAGTACTATGTAGTTCCTGATACAAGAGACTCCCTGACTTTTCCATTACATGACAACTGGTCGTTAAAACTTAATTGAGAGCAAACAGTTCGAGAAAAACTGGAATAGTTCCTACAAGTTGGTACAGGTTGTGTCGTTGTGTCATTCAGGTAAGGGCGAACAACAAATCTGTAGAGTGTATTACGTTTCAAGTATGACATAAATTTAAGTTTCAAGAAATAGTTAATAACCTGGCGAAAGACATTTGTTTTAGATTTAAGAAAAGACTGTTTTTACTAAAAGTCTTTGTTTAACCTATAAACATCCGGCAATGGAAAGCAGTTTACTTTATTTTTACACCTCCCCACACACACATACAATTTACATTGTTCCACTTTTGAAAGGGCGGCAAATAGTACCAAAAGTAAATTTTATATAACTATCTAGATGGGGGGAAATAAAGAATTTAAACATCGGTTTAGACGATTACATATTCACAAATTAATGTTTCTGAATTGTAACTGAAAAACTACAAGGAAAAAAATGAAATGTGGTGTGTGTATATAAATAAATATATACGTATGTAGGTAGATGTATGCGTATGTCTGAGTCTGAAAGAGAGCACATGAGAATGTGTAAAGGGAGTTAATTAGGTAGGTGCAATGAAGGTAAGCTATCTTTAGAACTCGTTTCCTCTCTCCTCAGCTCGATGTCTTATTCTCTCGGTGCAGTCAAAGATATGGGGGGGGGGGGCAAATATACCAGTCATATTTACTCCAAACAGCAAATCAATATATATAACACCTTGAGTTAGATTATGGGAATATAAAATAAATAGGAGAAACAATGAGATATTGTAAGGGGCTAAAAATAAGATTATTATTTTTTTTTTTCAAATTAAAAAAATGGTATACAAGTTTGAAACGACTTTCTCACCTTATTCCACAAGATTCTACTCCTGATGGTGTCTGCATATACAAACAACAATCAGATACCGACAACAGGATGCTGCTTGCTCCTCCTCTTACTTAAAAGTGACGAATCAGTTTTTTAACGTTTCCACTTTATTTATTGTATATTTAGAAACTGAAGCAAGTTTTTGTTTACTTTTTTTTTAAATATTAATCTGTTATCACCTGAAATATATTTAAAATATCTTTAGAAGTCATTCCACTTAAGGTGGCATTTACATTATTTATCCTCCATGTCACTTTTTCTAGCAAATGCCATTATATATATATATATATATACATATATCTATACCTATATATATATATATATATATAGCAGCACGGATTAAAGTTTTCAGAGGACACCAAAGAACCTATCATAGAGAAACATTACAGGGTTGTTGGCTACTTTTTTTTTTTTAATATATAAACCAAAAACACGGAAAATAAATAATATAACCACAGCTAAAAAAACAAAAAGAAAAGAAAGAAATCAAGAGCGATTACATATGAAAAATAACGGTCCGGACCAATGAAGAGAGATTATGTTGGGATAGAAAAGTGTTGGAAATTATTGAGGCAGAAAGAAATAGTATGCTTAATGGTAAATATCTACGCCACACACACATAAACAAACCATACACTAAATCACACACATATATCTATCTATCTCTATATTATATATTATATTAGTACTTTAAAAAGGCGATGTTATGATGTAATTCTAACCCAATAGCAGTTGGAGAGGAAGTCGTGATAGTGGAGCATACACCATACTCTGAAATCTATTGATAGCTGTCGGGCTTTTTTTTTTTTTTCTCTTCTCTTTCGTTAAATCAACCTGTAATTCTAAATATATTAAGCAAACAATTATTTCAAAGCATTATTAATAATGTAAATTTCCTCCGATTGCGATTATCTCAACCGAAAAACTGTTAATGAATGTCTATAAAACCATTTAAGTTGTGCAAGAATCCCATTTTTGTCTTGATGTATATAAACTCGACATTATTTACCACCCAAACCTGCCTCACACTTCCCTGAACATTTTCAAATAGAAAAGACATTTATTTTAGGACTACTTACTTTGTTTTTAAAAAGGGGGAGAAACAAAGACTAGTTGGAGAGAGAAAAAAACTTGTTCCGTATCGTGTCGAATAATTAAGGCTTCTTTCAATCCGGTCCAACGTATGTATATCGGTTTGTGTATACATAGAAGTGAGTGTATATGTGTGTGTGTGTGTGTTAGAGTGTGCAAAAGCGTAAATATTGAGATGGAAAGACAAAAATAAAACGGGGGTGGCAGAGATTAAGAGTCTACAAAGTGAATGTGTCGTTTATCTTCTTTCACGGTTTATCATGGAGAGAGAAAAAAAAAAAAAAAAAAAAACAAGGTACTCGTTAGATTCAAAGAGAAACACTCTACATACTATATATATTAAAGTTGCAAGTTATCGGTATGTATATCGAATATAAACGACATACATTGGGGGGTATTTTGTGTGTTTTTATCCTTTCGATCTGTAAATTTTGTTTGACTTTGTTGTCGTTTTTCGAATCTGGAGTCGAAGGGGAAAAAATGATGGATTGTCGGACGGAGTGGCTGGCGGCGTTTGAACGATGTTTGTTGTATGTTTATATCCACAAAAGAAGGAAGAAGATCTCTTCCGAGATATAAATGTCGTTTCAGTAGTTTTTGTCGACGTCAAAAAATCTTAGAAGGGCGGTGCAGCAGTGCTAGGTGAGGGTAAACTTTCGGAGGTGACGGCTGTAGTAAGAGTAATATCTTCCATAACCGTCTCAACATGGCGGTACTGGTGGTGCTGACGACAGGGATCGGCACTGCGCACGCTCGAACTGTGGTGAGCGACAGAGAGAGGGGGAAGAAGACACGGTGAGGAGTAGTGTCGGAGCAAGGGAAAGATTAGGACGAGACACAGAAAGGGGGAGAGAGAGAGAGAGAGAGAGAGAAACGAACGCAGGAATCTATGGAGGGAGAGAGGGAGAGGAAAAATTAGGATAAATACGCATAAAGAAGTACGTAGGGTTTTGAAGTGAGTGACAGAAGTAAAGATGATCGTAGAAATACATAGTTTCAATTTTGAATCTAGAATATATCTAAATTTAAGAGAAATAAAGAAGAAATGAGAAAGCAAAACAAAATGTATCATTCCAAAATAGACAGTGCCGTCGCCCCCCCTCCCCTCCGTCTATAAGCAGAGTGATGTCATCGTTGACCAATCAAATGTTTCTAATGTAAGACTCTTGTTTCTCTTTGGTAAATACAAAATACACACGTTACGGTTAAAATGCGGATGGAGATTACGTTTTTAGACCAAAAAAAAAATTGAATTTACTATTAAAATATTTTACATCGAAAACATTTACACTTTATATGAATGGGTAGATGAAAACTTTTTTTTTTTTCGCTTTTCTATACGTTTTGTAAATATATCGTAATTATCATGCAAAATAGAGGCGAGGGGGGGGAACTATTTCTTTAAAGGTGTGACAATAATTTAAAACCAATGACACTTTTATTACTAAAACATTGGAATTTTAGCCTCAGTCCACTGATGGCTTCTGCTTAATAATAGTCTTATATCATCATCATCTATCTGCCATTATTTTAAGTGTCACTTCAGATGGGACTCTTTGCCTTTCATTATTACTAATTAATAATTCTGTTTCGTCATATCTCCTATTTACGACCATACTCCCACATCAATGATTCTATGTCATATTTCAAAACTTTACGATCTAACGCTCATCTCCCATGTTCTCGTATAATTTCCGTCATGGGAAAAATCCAACATTTTCTGAAAAAGTGCCAATAAATTTACATTAGTGATTCATATACAAAATATCTATTTTGACTTACTGAAGTAAAGATTTCAGCTTGTTTTGAACGTGTCATTGCGATTTTTGTAATGTTAAAGATTCATCTTTCGTCGCTTCAGTGTAATATATCTCGAAACAAACTATTTTTTTAAAATTTTATTTATCTCTACATCATTTATAAAATATTCACTGTCACATCGAATCTATCTTAGCTTCAGGTGACTGCTGCTGTGTAAACAGAAACGATGTCATCTGGCCTCAAATTTATGTCAGAATGCAACATACGATCTGTTCGAGATGTTATCTCTACAACAACGCAACGTTTACCTTAGAAGAATCTCTCATATTCTGATTATATTCTAATGGAGTTAGATAAATAAAATAATTGTGAAAAACGACATGCTTCTCTTATCATCATCACCATCACTATACACGCTTTAATGTTTACCTTTTTTCCGTTGATTAATTTGTATTGATTCTGTACAAGAGTCTTTTTTTTTTTTGGTTATACAAACTTTATCTATTTTTTTCTATTTCACAAATGTATTTATCATTCAATTCTAATAACTTGATTTAGTGTCTTTACTGTATCAGATAATTCTTCTATAATATAGAGTTTTGGGAATGAGCCATTTTCCTCAAAACTCCACATCGAGTCTTGCGTTTCCTTTTTGCAATCCGTGCTTTAATGAATCTTATATTCACAGCTATTTCTTCGATTCTCGAACTTCCACGATTCTGCCTTGACAAAACCTAAAATATATTTCACATCGGTACACAGCATCGCGCATTGACAGAATTCTTCAAACTTAACTGTCTCTACATGGTCGCTCGACCTGTTTGACAGAGCAGCCAACTTTCCCTCAAATTACACCCTATCTCCTAGGGGAGAAAACGCGTTAGATACTCCAGTCCCAAGTCCTAGATTCTCCAGACTGGAATGACTTTGATCATAAATCTACTCGGTCAAAGCTGACCTAGGGCTAAACACCAACAATCTGCAGGTATTAACTTTCCGACTACACGAAACGTCCTGATGTGACAAAATTCAACGACGACAAGGTTATTGCCTAAAGTGACGAAAAAAGTTTGATTAATGTTTCCTTGTTTAAGTTTTTCTTCCTTTCTTATGTATTCATTCTCCGCATATTTGAGCAGGTTGACTAGGTCTTCAAATATAAGCTTTAGAAGGGCACATTTTGTCGCTGGATGCTTTTTAATATCGAATAGTACGAAACTGACAGCTAGTTTCAAAGTAGATCTATTTCTAAAGTCAATGGGTTGCTCAAAGATCAAAGATCTCCATGGCAGTGGTTGTAAATAGAATTTTAAACCTTCAACACACAATTTTATTATTATTACTTTTTTCCCTGAGTATAAATTAGAAAGCTTTGTTGTGCTATAAAAATCCATCATCTTACTACATATATGCAATAAAACTATATACCATATTCTTCTTTATGTTGATGCATATTGAGCATTTTAAAATTAATTTTATAATTATAGATTTAAAGAAAAATTTAACTGTTGGAGAAAATAAAATCAAACTTATTTAGGTTCTATGTCAAATTAATTTCTTTTTACTATTCTTTTACTAATTAATTTCTTTTTACTCTAATTGTTCATGTGGTAAGCTGAAAGGGATTGATTCTCAGCATTACCGTTTGTATTAATAATTCTATTGATCCTGGAGAGATGAAGAATGAGTTGACTGACAGGGTTTGAACTTGGAATAATATGATGCAAAAACCTAGGTAGATATTGGTTTCGAATTTTAGCACAAGGCCAGCAATTTCAGGCAGAGGAGTAAGTTGATTACCCGACTGGCACATATTTTATCAACCCTGAAAGAATGAAATGCAAAGTTGACCCCAATGGAATTTGAACTCAGAATGTAAAAGACAGGTGAAATATCACTAAGCTATGCTAACAATTCTGCCTGCTTGCTGCTTTAAAAACTTGATGGATATTAAAATTGTAAATTCTAGTTTTTCTCTTTAAAAAAGCCACTGTCCAAAACAAAACTCATACCCCTCCATGGCATACTAACTTATTTCAATTTGATGATTTTTTTTTAAACTGATTTTTAGCTAAGGCAGGCTATCATTAGTTTTCTTGGAATCTGGTTTTTATTAGATTTTAAAGCATTTAATTCCCTTAGTAAATGATGCGATTTGACATGCAAAAAATGAATTTAAATCCATTTTTTTCATTATTGTAATTGCCACACACTTGCATTCAAAATATCTAACATGATAGCATATCAAATATTTTTGTTTTTTAAATTCAAAGAATATTATATACTTGTGAGTAGATAAAATTATGAGAATGAACAACTGAAGTTTATTATAAAAACATTGCTTTAATTCGATAATATGCAGAGAAACTATATTCAATAAAATTTGGTTTTAAGACTTGAATAATTTTGTAAGAGCAACTGTTTTTATTACAGAAGTTATATATATGTTTTTTCTTCTTTTATAATAACTATATAGAAAGATGCTTATTTTGAACTCGAGATATTTAATATGCTTACATTTGACTTACCAACTAAAAAGAAAGAATCTTGATAAAAACTGCACCACCTATATCTTTGAGTGGAAGATGACTTTTTAGGATAACCTTTTAGGTAGATGAGTTACTGCCTGAAAAAATCAATAACATTTTTATTGCCTGATGCAAAAGGGCAAGATCATAAATTTAATGGAGAGAGAGGCAGAACATAGGATCAGATGAGCTGAAATATTAACTAATTTTAGTCCAGCAAGAGTTTATTTTGGAAAGATAAAAAATATAATGATAACATAACAAGAATAAGTCTTGAGAATTTGTCAAACAGGAACTGTACATCCATGTTAACCAAATACTAACTCAAACTTAGTATTTAACACTACTAATCCTAGACAGTGAATTGGTAGAGTTGTTGGAGGGTGAGAATGCTTTATAGTATTTGTTCTGACACCTGGTGCTCTGAGTTCAAATCCTTTCAAGGTACAACTTTACCTTTCATCCTTTCAGAGTCAATTAAAGATATACGAGTCTCAAGCTGAGGATTGAACCCAATTGAAAGAATGCCAATCTGGATACCCTCTGGCATATCTTCTAGCTCTTTGATTTCTCAGTTCGTATTCCCCTGTGACCTTCTAAGGTGGTAGACTTAATCCATCACTAAATTGAACACCATCTGGCACTTTGGGTAGCTTTAACAGAGTCCAGTCCTTCACAAGCATTCAGGTCAGGCCTCTGGTCTAAGGGAACCTTCCACACACCCCACACCCCCACACACACCAGTTTTGGAGGCCCTATGACGCATCATGGGCACTGCCTTTCCTCCTGACTAAAAAAAAGATAAAATAAATAAAGATAGATAGAAACTGAGAGAAGCCTATTGTGTGATGTCAGTGTGCATGTGTGAAAGAGCATTGGTGTATTGGGAGAGAAGTTGGGCATGAGAGGAATTATAATGCAGTGTGCAAGAGAGGAGGCTGCGCTGGTTTGGTCATGTGATGCAGATGGATGAAGGCAGTTGCATAAAGAAATGTTGATCGCTTTAAAGTAAGGAGAAGTTCTGGAAGAGGGACACCCAGGAGGACGTGGGAAGGAGTACTGATGGCTGATCTCAAAATGCTGAATCTTACAAAGGAGATGACAGAGGACCAAGATTTGTTGCACATTGCTGTACTTGAGAAGACCCACCCACCAAAACAGAATTGAGATCCTAAAACCAAAGTGCCATGTAAAAGGCATTGGTGTGAGTGCTGGTGTCACATAAAAAGCACTGGTGCTGGTGCTACATAAAAAGCACCCAGAACCAGTGCTTTTGTGGAGTGTTTGGCATTAGGAAGGGTATCCAGTTGTAGAAACAGACTATGGAACTATGGTGCAGCTGCTGACCTTACCAGTTCCTGTCAAGCCGTCCAACCCATGCCAGCATGGAAAATGGATGTTAAATGATGATATGTGTGTCTTTGTATTTGTGTTTGATTCCCCACCACCTTTTGGCAACCAGAGTTGGTTTGTTTACATCCCTGTAACTCAGCAATTCAGCAAAAGAGTCAGAATAAGTACTGAGCTTTAAAAAAATGATATTGGGGGGATCCATTCATTCAACTACAACCCTTCGTGGCAGTACCCCCAGCATGGTCGCAGTCTAATGACTGAAACAAGTAAAGGATAAAAAAATGATAAAAGATCAGCTTAAATAATTAAGTAATTATTTTGATAAATTTTTCATTATTTTCAAAATTAATTGAAACAAAGGCAGTGCATTTCAGCAGAAATATGGAAACAAAAACGGTTAATAACATTCCAATTTAGATGAGATGTCAGGTTGTCTCCCCTGTTTTTTTAATCAGAGTTAGTCATTTAGAAAGTTACTATTCTCATCACTACGGATATAATTTTAATTTATTAAAATGGCTTTGTTTGCAACACCAAATATATGACCACGTTTTTTACTATAAAGTTTTCATGCAGGAGGCATCTCTCTCTTGTCCTGCAATAATTCACAAGGAGTGTTAGACATTAAACCCTGTCTCACAGACTAAAGGAGCCTGAACAGTCATTGGATACTAACTTTCCTCAGACTAACCAATGAGAAATTCTCAGAGACACTAGACTGCTATAATGATATACAGTATTATTGAAGTGCCTTTTCCCATTAGACCTATTCAGTATTGAAGA